>NC_080865.1:63587669-63890065 GCF_030435755.1 Ochotona princeps | reverse complement strand
AGTGCCCTCCTAGTTGCTCAACCAGGCCTGTTCCCAGCCATAAATTCCGTGTGTGCCAGTGGTTGCTCTGACCCAGCTTGGCATAGCCCCTCACCTGACTTGGCCTTTGCCTTAGATGCTGTATCCTGGCCTGACCCGGTCTGCCCTCATCCCGATTCTAGCTATTGGGTACTGGAACCTGGCCCTACCCAGTCTGTTCTCATCCCTGGCTCATGCAAACCAGTAGATGTAACAACCTAGCTTAGCATGACCTGTGTTCCAACCTGGTTTCTGCAGTTGCTAGTTAGCTGAGGTTTGCTCCACCCTGTCATGTCCACCCCCTTTCAAAACCAACCTACACATTAGCCAACATTTGGAGCTACTTTGCCCAGCTGGCCCGACCCCCAGGTCTGGACCACACGATCACAGCAGGAGTTATGACCCACTAGGGGAGTTTCCCACATTGCAGTACTTGGCCCACTCCCAGACCCAGATCTCATACATGTCAGCAGGTGTTAGGCCCTTGCCCGACTAACTTGCCTCTCCATCTTGGCCTTGTGTGAGCCGGTGAATGTTGTGGCCTGGCCCACTCCACATCCTGTTTGAGGATGCACATGCAGTGCTGCAGCCTGGACCTGCCAAGACTTTTCTCCGTCCCAGTACCCATGAGTGATGGCAGGTTCTATGGTTACATCTAGCTTCTCCCATCACCACCTCAACTCTTGAGTTAACCAGAGGGACTTGTATTTCCTTCGCATTGGGGCCACACTCCCCCCCCACAGAATCCACCCCTGGACCTGGTTAGTGTGACCCTAGTGTGACTCATCTCGCTGTTCCGACAATCAGGTACTGGGATCTAGCACTGCTATACAGGCCCCCAGCCCTAGCTTTCACATGGACTGATGTGTGGCGATCAGTAATATTCCATGATAACAAGCCCTACTCAACACTCACATGTAGGCTGGTGTATCAATCTGACTCATACATATCGTCCAGACTCTCCCCTCTAAACCACCAGGTCTCAGTCCCCTCGCTTACCTGCAAACACAGCGACCCTGTTGTTGGGAGTCCCTCAGGATTTATTCCTCACCAGTACACACAGTGGCCTCATTCATGGATGTCCCTAGGCAGCAGTTCGACACCCCCAAGACTGCAGAGCCTGCTGCCAGGAAGCCAGTAGGCAGAGCCCTGCACCACTTGCCACACTGGCCATCCCAAAGCCCAGGACTCACTCACCATTGGCAGCAATGGCTACAGCTAGGGCCCCAAACATTGAGTCTGAACTGGCTCAGGTACCCCCAGCTGATGGAAGCTCCCACCATCCAAGCTTTGAGCTCAAGCTCTCCTAGGCCCCACCCGCCACAAGATGGCGGTGGCTGATGGAGCCAGCTATTTATTTTTTACTCTTTATTTTATGACACAGTATAATAGGCATTGGGATTTCCCCTCTTCTCTCCACCCCTGCCCCATTGATCTCCTTTCCAGTCTTTAAATAGGTGTCTTATGAGTACCCTCAGAATTCCATCATGCTGCCATTAAGATGTCTCCCAAAAATATAGGGATTTATCTGTCATTTTGCTCTGAGACCATCCTTGTATTGCAAATACAGGGATCTACTTCTGTCTTTTTCTGCCTATGGACATATTTATTTCTGCTGTGCTTTTATTATACCTTCTCTTAGGCACAGTCCATCATGGGTTGAAAGGGAAAGAAGAAAAAAAGAAAAAATAAATAAAATAGTGAGTCTTCATCTTCATGGTGCTGTTGAACTCATAACAGGGGTATCAATGTGATGCTAGGATGCTGCAAAATAGAGTCCAATATCTTCCTGCAGAAAATAATGCTAGAGTGTGATCTGTGTGACTCAAGTGGGAGTACAGTATGCACTAGATCATTGTTACCCATAGGTAACAGTAATAACAGTAATAAGAAGGATATTTACCATCTCAGGTGATCACATGCAATCAGACTTTCATAAATTATTGATTAATAGGTTACATCACAAGATCTTATTGTGTGTTGTGCAGACAGCTAGGAAATGTGATAACATACAATTTACAGGTATAACTTTTAGATTTGATGTTGCATTATCTTAGATTAAAGCGAACATATGATATCTAACCTTTTGGGATTGGCTCATTTCCCTTAGCGTAATGGTTTCCAGTTGGGCCCATTTGGCCACGAAGACAAACATTTTGTTTTTTTGTTTGCTTGTATATTTTTAATATCTCAGTAATATTCCATAGAGTAGATGAACCATAGTTTCTTTATCCAGTCTTCTGTTGATGGGCATTCTGGTTGTTTCCATGTTTTTGTGATTATTGATTATGCTCCTATGATCATAGGGATGCATGTTGCTTTCTCGTGTAACAGATCTTTTGGATATATTCCTAAAAGTGGCATTGCTGAGTCATATGGTAGGTGGATTTTCAATTGCCTGAACATTCTCCATACTGATTTCCATAGAGGCTGCACCAGCCTGCATCAGTATAGTAGAGTTCGTTTTTCCCTGCATCCTCGCCAGCAGGTGTTGATGGTTTTCCGTATGTGGGCCCTTCTTACTGGAGTTAGGTGGTATCTCAGTGATGTTTTTACTTGAATTTCCTTAGTATAAGGTATCTTGAGCATTTTTTCATATGCTTATTAACCATTTGGATTTGCTACTTTGTAAAGTGTCTGTCCTTTTCTCATGTACATTTCTTGATTGGTTTGTTTGTTTTGTTGTTTTGGTTGTTCTGGAGTTCTTTAATTATTCTGGAGATTAGCCCCATATCTCTTGCATAGTTGGGGGAGATTTTCTACCATTTTGTTTGCTTGTTTACTTTGTTGATTGTTTCCTTTGTTGTGCAGAAGCTTCTTAATTTGATGTAGTCCGGTTTGTTTAATTTGGTCTTGGCTTCCTTCGCTTTTGATGATTTTTATAGGAAGTCAGTGCCTACACCTATATCTTACAGGGCATTTACAACTTTTTTTTCCCAAAAGTTTGATGGTTTCTGGATGAAGGTTTAGATCTTCTGTCCATTTAGATTTGATTTTGTGTGTGGTGAAAGTTGCGTGTCTAGCTTCTTGTTTCTGCAGGCTATCAACCAATTGTCCCAATAGCATTTATTGAAGAGATCCTTTTTCTCTGGATTGTTTTGTTTTCTTGTCAAATATTTAAACATATTTATTTTTTAATTTGCTATATAGTCCAGGAGTGTGACTGTTGAAGTATGGTATCATTAGGATTTTTCTTTGATGGAATTGTCATATTCCAAAAGTTTTGTTCCACTTTGCATACCATTGAGCAATGAAGAACAGTTTTTGCTCCTGAGTCCTAATCAGTAATTGATATTGCCAGGATAGAATCCTATGTCATTAGAAGTTGGGATTCTTTAATGAAAAATTATGTTGAGTAGCTGTTCAGACTGTTATTTTTCACATGAATATCTTTTCTGATGGAGTGTCTGTTCAGATTATTTGCTCATTTTTAAATTTTGTTTGATTTCTTATTATTGAGTTTAAGAGTTTTGGGGTACATTTTGGATACAAGTGCTTTATCAGATAGCTGCTGCATAAATATTTTACAATCTTTGCTTTTACCTTTCATTCTCCTAATACTGTCTTTGCAAAGCAATAAAATTTTAATTTTTCTTAAGTTTTAAGTGTTCATTATGTGAAAGGACAAATGACAGGGGAAAAGAGCAAGAGAGAGATAAAAACAGGGTCTGGGAGAGAGAAAAAAGAGATTTTCCATGTGCTGGTTCACTTTCAAAACAGCCACAGTATTCATGTCTGGTGAGAAACCAGGAGCCAAGAACTCCATCTGGGTCTCCCATGTGAATATCAGGAGCTCAAGTACTTGGGTGCCCATCTGCTGCCTTCCTGGGCACATTAAGAGGAAGTAGTCACTGAGAATTGAATTGGCACTCTGATAAGGGGTACGAGAATCACAAATAGTGGCTTAACTGACTGCACTACAATGTTGGGCCTTGATGCAATTTTAGCAAGATCTAACCTTGATGTTTTCTTTCATGGCTTATGACATTGGTGTTGAATTTTAAAATGTATCATCATACTCAAAAATGTATTGATTTGTCCTATGCTCTCTTCAAGATTTTTTTTTTAATTTTGCATGTTTCAGCACTAGGATTTATCCTGTGTTAACTTTGTTAAGACAGATACAAAATCTATGTCTAGGTTCATTTCTAGGTTTTATTTATTTATTTATTTATTTATTTATTTATTTACCTAGAGATGTTTAATTGTTTAAGCCCCATTTGTTGGGAAGATTGTTATTTCTGTATTAAATTATCTTTGTTTATTTGTCAAAGATCAGTTGATGGTTTCTGCACACTAGTGTTTCAGTGCTTTTCATTTCTGTGATCTATATTGCTACTATTTTGTCACTTAAACCTGTCAAGCTTAATATAGCCTAATTGTCAGTGTTAAAATTGCTTACTATGTGTCCTTTTACTTTGCTCTTCAACCATCATACATCATTTATTCAAGATTTTTGCCTTTCATGTAAACTTCAGAATAATTTTTTAAATGTACTTAAAATAGCTTGACAAAATTTGGTTTAGATTTCCTTGAATCATGAAGTTCAAAACAACGTATATTGTAACAGAATTCTTTCAAAGTATAAACACAAAATACCTTTCCATTTGTTTAGATATTTTTAATAAATTCACAGTAGTCTTCCACATTCTGTGTACAGGAAAAGAAATATCATTACCTATTTCGTTATATTTACATCTGAGGCAAGCATTCTGCCACACGAGTTAACAAACTCAGGACATCATCTCTCCATATTGGAATGTCTACTGCCTGCCAATGTACACCATTGCAAAGTTGAGAAACAACAAATGAAGGCTGGAGCACTTGGGCCACTGGCCCCAGCGCTGGAGACCCGGTGTTGTGGGCTCCTGCGTTCAGCCCAGATTTTGCTCCTGCTTTCACCCTCTCCTGCTCTGGCTTTCAAATAGCCATAAATAGACATTTCAGAAAACATTTATATAGAATTTCATTGGAGGAGGTGGGATACTGTAATTGCAAATTGTAGTCTTTAAATTTAAAATTCTAATTATCTGTTGCTGCCACGTAGGAAGACTGTTGCTTTTTTGACAGTAACTATTTATTTTGATGATCTTGCTGTATGTGTTTATTAATTCATGCAGGTTTGTTGTTATTGCTTCTAAATCAGCATTTTCTCCATAGACAATGAAATTGTCGGTGAATACAAACAGTTATATTTGCTATATCCAAATCGTGGCATATTTTCTTCCTTCCTTTGTGGTTGTTCGCTATTAACTGTATGAGGGAGTGGTGTAAGAGGATATTTTTTGTCCTTTTCTCATAGGCAGGAAGCAAATATCCAGTTCCTCATCATTAACTATGATGTTAGATGTATTTTTGGTAGATCTTATCAAACCTTTCCTTTGTTTCCTAGTTTGCTGTGAGGTTTTAATCACAAGTAGGTGATAGATTTTTTTTCTGTGTCAATTTATAGTGTCATATAATTTTTCTTCTTCAGTTTACTTGAACAGTAGATTACATTGATTGATTTCCAAATGCTCAGGCAGGCTTGAATTTTGTGGTAATCCTGCTGAAAAGAATGGACCACCAATCAAAATTGGTTTAGATGTTGGGATTGATGTTTCTCCATGCACATCAAAGAATATAAAAGGTTCAATAATGATGTAATGAAGCCTTCTGGGGAGATCACAGTGCCTGCCAAAGTGTTTAAAGAATGACTTGGAAGGCAGCTGGGGAAGGAGACAAGGCAAGCATGGTTTGAACCTCCTGCTGGCACCAAAGGAACTAGCACCTGGACTTTCTTATCAACTTGTCCACATGTTGGCTAGAAGGAAGAAAGAGTGAATCTTATAAGCTGTCAGTGAAGTTAGATTTACTGTCATGTCTTATATAACTGTAATAAACTCCACTTGGTCATGGTTTATAGTTCTTTTTTATGTATTGTTGAACTGAGTTTGCTAAGATGTTGTTGAGGATTCTGCATTTGTGTCTGTGAGAAATATTGGCCAACAGTATCCTTTTCTTCTAACATCCTAATCTGGATGTGGTATTAGCATAAAAATGTCCTCACAGAACGAGTTATTTTTGGGAATAAACTGGAGAATTAATGCTATTTTTTTCATTAAATATTTGGCAAAGTTTACCAGTGAAGCCATGTAAAGCTGACGACTTATATTTTTTTAAAAAAAGATTTATTTACTTTTATTGGAAAGGCAGATTTATAGAAAGAAAGAGAGACAGAAAAATTTGTCTGCTGGTTCACTCCCCAATTGGCCACAATGGCAAGAGCTGAGCTACTCCGAAGTTGTAAGCCAGAGGCTTCTTCAGAGTCTCCCATGTAGGTTCAGGATTTCAAGGCTTTGGGCCATCCTCTACTGCTTTTACATGCCACACGCAGGGAGCTAGATAAGAAGCAGAACAGCTGGGATAAGAACCGGAGCCCATATAGGATCTGGACCTTACAAGGTGAAGATTTAGCCACTAGGTCATTGTATTGGTCCCAGTGTCCTATATTTTGATGATAATGATTATTGATTTCATTTACTTAATACTATACAGCTAGTCAGATTATCAGTTTTCTATGTGCGTTGTATGTGGTTTTTAAAGAGTTTGTTCACTTTATTTAAAAGACTACATTTGTGGACACAGAACGAATTTGTTCTACCTCTTCATTATCCTTTCAATGTCCACAGGATTGGTTAGTAATGAAATTCTTTTAATGTTAGTAATTTATGTCCTTTCTCTATCTTTTTGTCTTTTTCTTTCCTTTTTTTTTTGCTTTGTTACACAACGAGAGGTTCCCTAATTATACTAAACTTTTGAAAAAATTAAACAAAATAGTTTTTTGACTTCATTGATTTTCTCTGTTGTTTTCAAGTAAAGTCGTTTCTGCTCTGTCACAGTCTATTTTATGTTGCTATAACAAAATACCTAGGGCTCAGTAAATTACAAAAAAGAAAAGGTTTATTTAGTTTACATTTCTTGAGGTTCCTGAGAATGGGCATCTACTTGGCTTCCAGTAAGGGGACGATGGTAGATGACATCATATAACAGAAGTGAGGATGACAGTGGTTTTCTTAACTTGTTTTATAACAACTCACTCTTGGGATAACTAATACAGCCATGGGGAATGAAATTAACTCCCCAAAGACCTAATCCAATCTCAAAAGATATATCTTAATATCTCAATAAAGGCCATAACCCATTTGTGCAATTTGAGTGACCACAGCCCAATTATCGGTTGAATATCCCATCATCTGTCAATACTGCTACATGACAAATCAAATTTCAGCATTGGTTGTGATGGGGAAAAACCTCATATAAACCATTGCATGCTCTAAATGTTATTATTTCTTTTTAAATTTTTGTTTTGGACTTGCATTGCTCTTTTTTTCCATTGGATACTTAATTTTTAAGCTTAGACTATTGGTTTTAGACTTATTCCTAATATGTGCACTTAATTGCATAAACTCTGCTTCTATATAATGACCTTGTTGTATCCCTCACATTTGATACTTTTATTTTTATTTGATTTATGCTATTTTCATGTCTTGATACTTTTTTTTGGATGTGTGCACATACAGTATAGAAATATGTTATTTGAAAAATAGGTTACTTCATTTTCAAATATTAGGTGAGTTTCAGCTGTCTCTGTTATTAGTTTTTAGTTTAATTTCTTTGTTGTCTGATGGCATAATTTTCAGGATTTATCTTGTTTTTCAAACTGCAATGGAATGCCATATGACCCAGAGGTAAACTCTTTTTGAGAATGTTCAGTGCAGTAAGATAACAATGTGTGCCTGGTGCTATAGCCTAGTGGTTAAATCTTACATACGACCCAGTTATCCTAGTTGCTCTATTTTCCAACCAACTCCCTGCTTATAACCTGGGAAAGCAGTTGAGGACACCCCAAAGTCTTGGGACCCTGTACCCTCGTGAGAGACCAAGAAGAAGCTCCTGGTTCCTGGCTTCGAATCAGTTCAGTTCTGGCCTTTGTAGCCAGTTGGGGATGAACCAGTGGAAGATCTTTCTGTCTCCCCTTCTCTCTGTAAATCTGACTTTCCAATAAGAATAAATCTTACAAAAAAGAGAGAGCAATTTATATTCTCCTGTTGTTAGATGGAATATTTTATAAATGTCAAATAGGTTCAATGTATTGATAGTGCTATTCATATAAAGTATTTATTGATTTTCTGCAGACTTGATCTATCAATTACTGAAGATGGATGATGAGTTAAACTACATTAGTGCACTTCTAAGCTTCTCCTTGAAGTTCTCTGTTTTTGTCTGATGTATTTTCATGTTATATTTTTAGACCCATACACATGAATGATTATTGTGTCTTCCTGCAGAAAATAAGTTTGAAATTTCCCTCTTTAGTTAGATTAATTTCTTTATCCTGAAGTCTATTTTATCTGAAATTAATATAGTTATTCCAGATTTCCTTTGATTAATATTATCATAATATGTCTTTCTATATCACTTTACATGTAAGCAGTCAGAAATTTACATTTAAGTTGGAATCATTGGAGACAAAATATATTTGACTATCGCTGTTTAGTCCACTCTGTTAATCCTGGTGATATATTTGACACACTCACACTTAAAAATTAACATTAATACAGTTGAGCTAATATCTTCTATGCTCACTAATAGTCACTCTGCTTAGTTAAGTTTTTATGTAATTACATTTTCTTTCCTCTTTCTGTGCTTCAAAATTTTGTGTTGCCCAAAATTCATAGGTTTAAACTTGATCTCCAATGCTAAAGGATTAGCAGGTAGGGCCTTTGAGAGGTTCTTAGATCAACAGGGCTCCGCCTTTATGAATGGGATCCTTACCCTTAGAGTTGAAATTTGGGGGAATTCTTTTCCTTTCTTCCATATGAAAATTCAAAGAAGGTGCCATTTTTGAGAAATAAATCCACATCAGACATTGAATCTACTGGTGCCTTTATCCTGCAGTTTCCAGCTTCCTGAACTGTTAGCAATAAATCTCTGTTCTTCTTAAATAATTCAGTCTAAGATACTTTGCTGTAGCAGCCGGAGATTAAGACACTTCTCTCAACATGTCAATTATATTTCTTTTAAAAATTACTTTCTATTTCCTTATTGTTTACAATGTAGTTTTTGTTAAGATTTGTTTTACTTCTATTTGAGAAAAGGCAAATTTACAGAGAGGAGAGGCACACAGAGAGAAATATTTCCTTTCTGCTGGTTGATTCTGTAAACGGCCTCAATGGATAGAACTGAAATGATCCAAATCAAAAGCCAGGATCTTCTTCTGGGTCTCCCATGTGGGCGCAGGATTCCGAGGCTTTGGGCCTTTCTCCACTGCTTTCCCAGACCACAAGAAGGGAGTTGAACTGGAAATGAAGCAGCCAAGATACAAACCAGCACTCATATGGGATGTTGGTGCTTGAAGGTCGAGGATTAGCCTACTGAGTCACAACACCAACCCTATTTTCTTTGGTTGTTTTTTTAAAACTTCATTCCTTCATTTCCTGTTTACATTAACCATGTGTTCTTTCTTGTTGTCTGCGTTTTTCATTACAAGCCTCGACTTGATCATAACACTTATGTATGTTTCCTGTGTAGTATTTCCAACATTTGTGTATATTCAGATCTTTGCAGCGTATTTTAATTTGGTTTTCAAGGTACCTTACAGTTTTCGTTTTTTGTTGTTACAAGCCAGAAGTGCAGTATTAGCTAATATGACACAAGTAAATAAGCATCTAGTGTAAGATTTTATAATAATCAAGCAAATTAGGACCTTTTGCTTTTCATTTTTTAGAAAAAAAATCAATTAACTTGAAACACTGACTGACAAATAGGAAAAGAGATCTTCTGTCTGCCTGCCAGAAGGCCAAAGCCAGGAATTGGGAGCCGCCACGTGAGTTGACTCACCATGTGCTGCCTTCGCAGTTGCTTCAACAGAAAGTTGCGTTGGGATTCAAGCAGCAGTTTAACATACTGTGCCACCATCCTGACCCCACAGTTTGCCTGTCATGGTGCTTACTCTAGTTACTGGTGCAGCTATTTGAATGCTATTACACTACTGGAGCGGGGCTGTGTCACAGAGGTGGGAACTGGTGAGATTAACCTGTTCTGTAATCTTGCATGTATCTCAGCTTTTGTAGTTCACCTGTGTCTCTGGTTGTGACCATCACAAATGTTTCTCTTTCTAAAGCATTTTTCCTCATTTTTAGGCATGGCAGGAAAAATAGAGGGAGGCTCGTGTGGGAAGTTATGTTCTTGCCTAATAGCTCTGAGATAACATGTCAGCAAAATAATTTCTCCTGATCTTTTGGTATGCAGAAAGAAGGTCTGGAGTTACTTCACAAGCATTATTCCTCCATTTCTAACACCAGGACAAAAGACAGATTAGTTCTTCACTGTTAAGAAACTGGCAAGTTTACTAAAAGCTAAATTCAAGCATGCTTAAGACTATTGTCCTATGGGGCCTGGCAGCGTGGCCTAGCAGCTAAAGTCCTCACCTTGAAAGCGCCAGGATCCCATATGGGCGCCGGTTCTAATCCCAGCAGCTCCACTTCCCATCCAGCTCCCTGCTTGTGGCCTGGGAAAGCAGTTGAGGACGGCCCAAAGCTTTGGGACCCAGCACCCACGTGGAAGATCCAGAAGAGGTTCCTGGTTCCTGACTTCGGATTGGCACAGCACCAGCCGTTGCACTCACTTGGGGAGTGAATCATTGGACGAAGGATCTTCCTCTCTGTCTCTCCTCCTCTCTGTATATCTGACTTTGTAATAAAAATAAATAAATCTTAAAAAAAAAAAAAAGACCATTGTCCTAGGAAACTTTTCAGTCTTAGACCCAGCACAGTAGCCTAATGGCTAAATTTTCACCTTGCGTGCTCCAGGATCCTAAATGGGCGTCAGTTCCTGTCCCTGATGTCTGCTTTCCATCCAGCTCCCTGCTTATAGCCTGGGAAAGCACTGAATGACTGTTCCCGCATCAGAGACCCGGAGGAAGCTCTTGGGTTCATATGGGCTCAGCTCCAGCCAGTGCGACCACTTGGGGTGTGAAGCAGCAAACGGGTGATCTTTCTGTATCTTCTTCTGTGTATCTGCCTTCGAATTAAGAAAGAGAGAGAGAGAGAGAGAGAAACTAACTTTTCCCTCTCTTCTTTCTTCATAATCCATTCATAGTCAAATTCCAGCAATTCGTTAAAATTATCATCCATGGGATATGGTCCATGTGTGACTCCAGTGGCTGCTGTTCTCTGTAAAGAGATCTTAGTGGTAAATGTGTAGCATTGTCTAGAGTTCCACATTTAAGGCTTCTAGTTTACACCTGAAATTTCCATAATATGTTGTCGTCAAGAAACACAATTTTCTAGCTTCCCCTGATTATAAGAGTAGTTGTGGTAACTTCCAAGCTATTTACATTTTGGTGGTAAATTTCAAAATCATCTTGGGGACAGATTCTTTTTTTTTAATTATATATGTTTTTTATTGGTTACATTGCATTATGTGACACAGTTTTATAGGCACTGGGAATCCCCCCACCCCTCCCCAAACCCCCCAACCCTCCCCCCATGGTGAATTTCTCCACCTTGTTGCATTACCACAGTTCAAATTCAGTTGAGGTTCTTTCATTGCAAGCATCTACCAGGCATAAAGTCCAGCATCTTACTGTCCAGATAAGTCCATCAGTTCCTTGGGGAGACCATCTCTGGTCTGAAGGTAGAGCTGGTAGAGTGGTTTTGATATTTGAACAGATCTGAATTGCTGCCACTCTCACAACTCCAAGCACAATGCGGTCGTTGGGGAATCCACTGATTGACATAGTCCATCATACAGTCTCTGTTTGCCCAGCACTTTCATTGCCAACACATAGCTGAGGTGGTTGATTGACCTGCTCTGTCTTCTGTCATCTGATAGTTAGCATTCTGAACCCGAAAGCTCGACTAGGGGGATCCCCATAGAAACTTTCTCCTAGGTGTTCCCATATCAGATTCCTGTATGTACCGGCAAGAACGGGCCAGGCACCCAGATCAACTGGTGGTTGCAGTTGCTGGGTTGGTTCTGTTTTCAGCCCTGACTTCCACTGGAACCAATGGGTATTTGCAGTCCAGACTGGTTCTACCCGGTACATACTCGGCCCTCACATAAACCAGTGGGGGCTGCAGCCCAGCCAGAGCAACCCACAATAATCCCGCCAGACCCGCCCCCTTCCCTGGTTTGCCAGTATGTGTGGCAGACCAGTCAAGTCTGGGGGACAGATTCTTACATCCAAAGCAACTTCCAATCCAATAGGAAGTATTTTGCTTCCACAACTTAATGATATTTTTATTGTGAAATATCAGGAAAAAAAGGTAAAATACTGTACTATACATGGCTCTGAAAACAAATAAACAAACAAAAAAAAAAACCCAAAACAAAACAAAACAAAAAAGGTGAATTCAACCATTTTAGCAAACCATTTTAGCATTATAGAGCTGGAAGAAAACACTGTGTATTTTCCAGGCTTCCACTGTGGTGGAACACAATACAAGTTGTGGATAAGTTTCTTGCATTTCAAACCGAACAGTATTTAAGCTGTACATTTCTTTATGAATTTCTATTCCCACATTTAATTCTATAGAGTGAATTACTTTAGGGAACACTAATACTCAATCTGAGGCACATACTTTAATCATTAAGGTAAGTTTTCCCCTCATTAACATCCTTTGCTAAATAGTGTATGTAGTTTTTATGGTAACCGTGGGAGGATACTTTTTAACTCATAAGCTTTCAGAATAAATTTCATTTAAATTTGCTTTAACAAAATCATTGTTTCTGATTGTTCAAACCCAGGGAAGCAGTCAACACATTTTAGAAAGCGCAGTTCAACAGTTTTTCCTTAATAAAAAAAAATAAATAAAATAAAACCACCAGGAAATGCCCTATGGAGCACTTGTTTTCTTTCAACAATTGATTTGCTATGGAAATATATGTGTCTCGATACCTCTCCCATGATGAAACAGCCTGGTTGGAAGAATCAATAGGTAATTTTTCTGTCTTCTGTTATTCAAAATGTGGATTACTTATGCATAGCTAGTTGCTTTCTATGGTTTGACATAAATCAAAAGCTATTTTTTTCACTTTTTCCTTCATTGAATGTGTGATGTAAGCTGAGTTATTTAACCTTATGTTTTGTAGCAGTGTTAAAACAGAATACTGCTCGAATGCACAGTGAAAAAGTAAAGTTTTAGTTATACCAATTCTTTCATTTTTTTAGTTGCAGAGACTGAGGTCCAGATATTAGCTGATTATTTTTATTAAAAAATTACTAAAGCATAAAACCATTCTAATCAATATCACATAGATGACACTGAATTTAGTAAAAATGGTGGGAAAACAGCAATAATGATTTAAATCCTCTGGAAATGCTTCCAACCATGCAACCCCACTCCTTCTCTGCAACTCTTTCAAATAAATAGATAAATCTTAATATTAAAACATGGTCAAATCCCAGTATTCCCAATTATTGTCAAAGAAATTTCTGATTCTCAGCAACATGTTTTTTGTTTGTTGTGTGTTTCCAATATTCAGGTGGCTATAATCATTGCTGCTACTCATGCCATTTGCATATATGCCTGTGACTCAGTTCAAAGCTGAGAGGAGTTAGCACCTCTTGAGTAACAAAATCCAAGGAAAGGATTTTCATTTTCATGGCATTTTCTTCATGCTCATCTGCTCTTCAGAACTCTCAAGGTTAAAATTAAAGAGATCTCAAAACTACTGAAGCCAGTTGATCAGTGTGGCTTAAGAGTCAAAGGCAGGTCAGCAAATATTTTCAAAGGACCACCTTGCAAATGCGTTGGGTTTTGTTGGGGTTGTTTAGTCTCTGTGGGACTGCATGAGCTCTGGAGTCACAGCATAATCACAGTCAGCATAATCACATATGCAAAAAAAAAAAAAAAACACCCAAAGCTGCAGTCGTAACTCATTCCATTTATGGACATTGATATTTTAATTTTTCATCATTTCAATGTGCCATACATGGAAATAACTTGACTTTGTTCAAAACCAATATTCCTATTCAATGGGTCCTGATGGGTCCTGAAGGAGTAAGTTTGCTAGCTCTAGAAACTTTTAAAGGAAGGCATCAATGAGATGCCTGTGGGCTCCACTCTCATGACCTACACACTCATCTCCTAATGGCTCTGCTTTCCAATATCTATCTTGAGAATTAGGATTTTAATATACAAATTTCGTAGGGACACCACCATTCATATCTTAGCATACTCTTTGTATGCATTGTGTTTCTCGGATATACTGAGAATCATTTTTCCTTTTTGATATCTAGGCTTAAACAGCATTTCCTTCAACAAATTGTTCCTGGACTCCTAAGAGTAAATCAGATGCATGGCTGATATGTGTAGAGCAACTTAAACTTCACTGACCATAGTATGTATTGTTACTTTATGATCTGCCTCTCCCACCAGTGAAAGAATTGAAAGAACAGATTGTAACTTTTTCACATTATTTCATCAAAATCTAGCCTCAGTAGACAACCAATAGAAATTTTTAGAATTGTTACCTAGAATATGTCATCTACAGAAATTCCTTAAATCACAAAGGTTTGGTTTGTTGCCTCTTTTCAGGGTCCTCATAATACCTTTTATTAGTTTCTCTCTCTCTTTCTCTCTCTCTCTCTCTCTCTCTCTCTCTCTCTCTCTCACACACACACACACACACACACACACAAAGAAACAATGTCTGGTGATGTTGCAGTAGCAACAATTGGAATTCATTGCGGATTTGAGACTTGTTCGACATTTGGTAGACAGTATACCTGTACTGATAGCTTTAATTGAGCCCTCACAATCACCCTCTAAGCTAGTATGTTTTTCTGATTTTATGGGTAAAAAATGGGCATAAATTGTTAATGTTCAAGGTCACAAAGTCAGCAACTGGAGAAGCTTTTAACCTATTTTTTTTCACCTCAGATGTTGTTCTATGAACCAATATAGTGTACTGTCCCAATTCATAAATAGCTCCAACTCTAAAAACAAGTCTGAATATTTTTAGAGGCAGATATGACATCACTTTTTCCCATTGATTAGCATGGTCCATAGTGCATAGCAGCTGGTCAGTAAATATTTTTGCATGAATAAATGGATTACTTGGAAAGAAGTTCATATTAGTGCTCTCTATGTGGTAAAATATATTACTACAATTGCATAAAATAAAAATATAACTCATAATTTTATATTTTTTACAGAATTCTTAAAGATATATATGTATCAATAATGATCATAAACAAATACAGATCAGCTATGCAACCTTGGTCACTAAAGAAACATTATACGTGTTTGCTTCTTTGCAGTATTATGAGCAATAATTAGTATTTCTGCATGTACTTTGATGGTCTTAAACAACAATGGAAAACTTTTGATGATAATTTCAATCTTCAAAAAATGATTGAGAGATAGGGAGTATCTAAGGTTTTATCTTGTCCTTGTTTTGATTCGCCTTGTTGATAATGTTCACCTTAAGTGACAGATTGTGGCTCAAGTACTTGCATCCGTACCAATTGGAGACTAAGATGGCATCCCTGGCTCTAACTTCTACTTTATCCCAGCTGTGGTTGTTGTAGGCATTTGAAAAGTGAACTAGCACATAGATTTTTTCTTCCTCCCTCCCCTCCTCTCTCTCTCTTTCTCAGACACAAGCACACACTCATAGACACATACACAATAGCTTTGAAACAAATAAAAATTAAAAGATAACACTTTGTGATCCATTCTCTTAGAATGTATATTTCTTGGGATTGGATTTTCTTAAGCTTGGATAGCCTTTTATCCTTTGCATAAATGTTCACCCTTTACCTACCAACTCATCATGTTAAGGATATGGCACTAAGATGAACAATATCTTCGCTCTCAAAGACAAAGTCATTGTAATACAAGTTTTATTGGATCCTTGAACCTACTTCACAAAGCATCACCCACTCAACAATAAACCTTCCTTATGCCTCTTCTAGTATTCTCTGGCATAAGTAACCATCATCTAGATTTGCAATGCTTTAGAACGGTTTTGTTAAGCTGTTTTTAGCTTTAGAAAAGTTTTCTCTAATAGCTCCTTGTGTCCAACCTTTTCTATCCATGTTGTTTCCAGGGTTCATCTTTCTATACCATTCATGCAATTTTCACATTTTTATTATTGTGTAGTAATGTGTAACACTAGTGTACTTGTTCAATAAATGAATACTTCAACTATTTTCAGTTTTGGACTATTGTGCACAAACTACTATCGGCATCCTTTACATATAATTTGGTGGATATATAAACACGTTTTGTTTTGTTTTGATTTTGTTTGTTTTACTTTTGGTAGAGCGTATTCAAGTCTTTGACTTGTGATTTTTCTGCTGGATATTCTTTTACTTTGCTTATTCCCTTGGATGTAATTTTACTTTACTTATGTCCTTTGCTCTCTTTATAAACTTTTTTTTTTCAAAGATTTATTTACTTTATTATTACAAAGTCAGATATACAGAGAGAAGGAGAGACAGAGAGGAAGATCTTCCGTCCGATGTTTCACTCCCCAAGTGAGCCACAATGGCCGGTGTGTGCCAATCCGAAGCCGGGAACCAGGAGCCTCTTCCGGGTCTCTCACGCGGGTGCTGGGTCCCAAAGCTTTGGGCCATCCTCGACTGCTTTCCCAGGCCACAAGCAGGGAGCTGGATGGGAAGTGGAGCTGCTGGGATTAGAACCAGCGCCCATATGGGATCCCAGGGCGTTCAAGGCGAGGACTTTAGCAGCTAGGCCACGCTGCCGGGCCCTCTTTATAAACTTTGAAATACTTTTTCCCACTCTATGGTTTATCTTCTTATTCTTAATTATGTCTTATGATGTGTGATATATTTTTAGTTTTAATGTTGTATAGTTTATTATCCATTTTCTTTATGGATGTTACTCCTTGTGTCTTACTTAGTAAACCTTTCCTAACTTCAAAACTAGAAACTGTCTTCTGGGGCCAGCACCATGACATAATAGACTAAGTGTCAGCCTTTGGCATTGGCTTCTCATATGGGCACCAGTTTATGTCCCTGTTGCTCCACTTCCCATCCAGCTTCCTGCTTACGGCCTGGGAAAGCAACGGAGAATGGCATGGAAGAAGCTCTTGGCTCCTGGCTTTAATTAAGTTTAATTCCAGCCGTTGTGGCCATTTGGGAAGTAAACTAGTGGATGTAAGATCTCTCTATCTGTTTCTATCTGTTTCTCCTTCTCTCTGTCATCTGCCCTTACAATTTAAAAAAAGTTTTTGTTTTTATTGTTGAAGAAATTGTTTTCTTCACCAGGTTTAGTTTTACCTTCTATGCTTATGTCTACAATATTTTGAACTGATATTTTGTTATTCAGATATAGACTTCAAGTTTTTACCATGGTTTTACATAACTATGCAGTTAATCTGACACTATTTATTGAGGGGGATGTTCTTTTATTGAAGAGTGGATCATATGAATGTCTGTAGATTGTGTAATCTGTTTACTGATCTCTTAGTCTACTCCTGTATGGACAGTTTTCTAATTATTTCATTTGTAAAAAAAAAAAATCAGGTAGTGCTTCACATTCTTTCACAGTTTTTTATACATTTTAGAATGAGCTTGCCCAATATCAGACAGAAAGAGCACACAAACTGACTGGTTTTATCAAGGAAAAGTTGCATGAACCCTAGGGAAAAATTTGGGGAGAATTGATATAATATAGAGTTGAGTCATTAGCATTACTTAATTATTAATTAGCATTACTTAATTATTTAGATTTTATTTAGTTACTCACATAATTGCTGTTCAGTTTTATGTTTAATTATTGCTGTTTTGAAGGTGGTGCAGCTATTTTTAAGACATTTTTTTAAATATTTTTCTTTAACATTGCTGTTTAGCAGTTTCACTTCAGTCCATGTGTAGCTTTCTTTTTATATTATTCTGATTACAATTCATTGCAATTCTTGAATTGGGGTTTAATGTCCTTTGTTCGTGCCAGAAAATTCAGTTACTGCTCTGGTGTCTTTTTCCTTTACTGATCACCATAATTTTACAGTCAACATCTGAACAATGATTCCCAGGAGGACAAATTATGTTGTCCATATTCTTTACTTAAGATACTTTTTTGTTATTCTTTTAATTTTTGAGTGATACCCATTGTATAAAAAATTACAGAAAATCTAGATATGGGTATCTCCTTCTGGAGGAAATTCACTGTGAATTCTATTCAGGTTTCACTAAGACAGGTCAATTGAATCCAGTCTTGATTTGAAGTGATCCAAGACAGGTTGACTGTCTCTATAAATTTCTGCTTATGTTTTGCCTGTTCCTTGCATCTTATTCTTCACGGATTCCCACTAAAAGTCTCAAGAGTCTCCTAGTGACAGATACTACCTCATGGGGTGTCTTGCACTTCAATTTTTACTCCCAGAACATGAAACCGGAGAAAATTCCTACCAACTCACCCTTCACAGATTTGTGAGAAAAGATCTCAAGAAGGAAATTGGAGCCAAGCATCTAACTCAAATATTTGTGCCTGCCTTCTCTCCTAGATTTAGTTTCTCATATTATTACTCTTTTGATTCCCAGAAGTCCAACATCTGTCAAGCCATTTCATGACTGAAGCTCTCCCAGCTTCAATTTCTCTTTGTTGACACCAAAAATTGACAAATGGGATATGGGGAAAAGAAGCAGATGAAAATTTTCACTGTCTTCGAAATCTCCTAAGCCCTTCAAAATAGATTCTGCACTTTATCCAGGTTTTCTATTTGTTTTCAACATGAGCACTGGACTGCTGCAAGCTACTACGTCAAAGCCCATAACCTACTTTCTCTTCGAAGTGTTTCTAGTATGTAACTATATTGTAAGTTGAAAATTCCACAAGATACTCATGGAATCATTATAGTATTTATCATGTACCAAGTCATACACACAAAAAACTTCAACGAAATACAAAATCAGACAGCACTTTACTTTCTTCAACTTCAGTGAAACTACTACAAATTACCTAAAACACGAAAGATGAGTTCAACTTTTTAAAATTATTATTAATTCATTTTAAGAGTAAATTAAGTTGACATGCAGTAAGTTCAGATACAGGAAATTATGAATTCAGTGCGTTTCATTGTTCTAATCTTGGAGCAACGTAGTTATGAGAAAGACATATATACCTTTTTAAAGTTATTTTTTAATATACATTTTATTAATTACATTTCATTATGTGACAGTTTCATACGCTCTGGGGATGCCCCAACCCCTCCCTGTACCCTCCCTCCATGGTGGATTGCTCCACCCCATTGCTGTATTACATTTTTGTGGGTTTTTTTTATTATTACATTGCATTATGTGTCATGGTTTTATAGGCCCTGTGATTCTCCCCTCCACCACCATAGTGTATTCCTCCACCTTGTTGCATTACCACAGATCAAATTCAGTTGAGATTCTTTCATTGCGTGCATCTACCAGGCAAGAAGTCCCGCATCTTATTGTCTAGGGAAGCTAATCAGTTTCTTGGGGAGGCCATCTCTGGTCCAAAGGTAGAGCTGGCAAAGTAGTTTTGATAGTTTCACAGAACTGTACTGCTGCCAGTCTCACCACTCCAGGCACGACGCGGTCACTGGAGAATCCACTGATATACTCCATCATATAGTCTCCAGTTGGGCCATTTTTTCATTGTCAATATACAGCTGAGGTGGTCAATTGACTTGTTCTGTCCTGTCATTTGATGTTTGGCATCCAGAGACCAAAAGCTCGATTGCGGGGATCCCAGAAGAAACTTTGTGAGATTCCTGTATGCACCAGCAAGCACAGGGCCTGGCACAGTCCATCACCCCTATCAGCTCGTGGTTGCAGTTGCTGGGCTGGTTCCGTATTCCATCCCTGTTTTCTACTTGACATTCCTAGTTGTTCACTGCTTTTGTCGCGTCCGGACCTGGCTTGACCCACACTCTGTTCTGGTACTCGGATTTGCCAGTGGATGACGTGAAGTGGCTCAGTCTGGTCTGCCCCAACCCATGCCAAATGTATGCCTGTGGGATTCTTTCCATGACCTCTTGGCTGTTTCCTTCCATGCTTCTTGCGCTTACCTGCAGGGTCTGTGTTCTCCATCAGAGGACACAGATGGAGGATGGCTCCTCCATCAGAGCCCCTCCCAATACCAGATTTTGCGCATACCGGTGGGTCCATGAGCCAGCACTGCTCATTTCACTTTCTCTCCTAGTAGGATTGGTGGATTCTTCCCAACTGGTCTTCAACCCATTCTGTTTCTTGCTGTTGAATGTTTCAGCCCAGCCACGGCTCGTCCATACCCACATATAGGGCTCAGTTGGGGTTAGGACGTAGCCTAGTCCGTCCCACATCTAACCTGGTCCTTCACAGCATCAGAAAGTGTTGCAGTCTGGCCTGGCCCTGTGCATATTGTCCCAGTCCACACTTGTGCCAAGGGAGACAACTGTATCCTGACCAGACACAGCCCCTTTCCAGCTCATGTGCCCCTTGGTGGGAACCTCCACCCAGCTACAGTGTTCCCTTAGCCCCTCAACCGCAGCCTGTTCCCAGCCAGTGATCTGCATGCCTGTGATTGCTCTGACTCAGCTTGGCATAGCCCTTCACCTGTCACAGCCTTAGCCTTAGACACTGTGGATCAGCGTCCGTGGCTCACGCAGACCAGTTGGTATAAAAACATAGCTGGGCATGTCCTGTGCTCCACCCTGGTTACCAATCTTAATTGTGGGCTAAGGTGTGCTCTGTATTGCCCGGCGCACCCATTCCATTGCCGTTTTAATACATTGGCCAGCTGTTGATGCAGCTTTGCCCAGCCTTTCCGACCGCCAGTTCACCAGTGCGAGATATAATTCACCTGGGGAACTTCACGTTTCTCCCCTTTGAGCCCCTCCCGGATCCTGTTCTCCTACATGCCACTGCGCTTTGGGCCAGTGCCGGTGCAGTCCGGCCCTCCCCTTGGCCTTGCTTGAGCTGGTGAACGTTGCAGTCCGACCCACCCCGCAACCCCTCAGGATGCACACTCGAGCGCCGCTGCCCCAACTAGTCTAGATTGCCGTCGGTTCTCCAATCTGTGGTCAAAGGCATCCTTCCCAGTCACACCTAGCTTAGTCCATCACCATTCCATCTCTAGAAGTGACCTGTGGGGCTAGAATTTCTATAGGGTTTGGCCCTCCCCTCCCCAACTGAGTCTTCCCCCGATATGTTTCTCTGGCGTGTTGTTAAAGGACATATATACCTTTAATTGCATGTTCTGAAAACAAAAAAAAAGTCATAGCAAAATAATTACCAATTTTATTATGCTAATGACTTGGCAAAAGCAGTGGAAATGACCCAAGTGTTTGGGCCCCTATTACCCATGTGAGAGACTGAGAAGAAGCTCCTGGCTCCCGACTTTGGCCTGGCCCAGCATGGCCACCGTGGCCATTTGAAATGTGAATCAGTGGATGGAAGATCTCTGTCTCTTTTTGTTTCTCCTTCTCTCTCTGTAGCTCTTTCAAATAAATATAGTAAATCTTAAAAAGAGAGAGAGAAAAAAGTGTGAGCAAAGTATATATTCTAAGGTTTTACAGGTTAAAAACAAGAGAAACAAGTAGAAATTTCTTAAAATTTTGCAATCTCCTTCTCAGCAGATTGACAAAATAACCAAAATATGTGATTCAATAGCATAGAATTAGTAGGATTTTGGAGAATCAACATTCTCACATACTCTCGGGTGTAATGAGAAATGGTATAGTTATCTATAGGACAATTAGTGCTTCTTATCATATTGAGGCTCTGTACCTGAAAGAAATTACTTTTTGATTTCCACTTTGTCAAAGATTATGGAGTACTGGCCCTTGTTCTCCTCGTTTGCCTTTGACCTGAAAGTTCCCCGTACGGGCCACCAGTTGCCACCGCCAGTTGCCACCAGTGCTAAATGCCTTCCCTTTCAAGAACTTTTCAAAGTGTGATTGTAGCTCCATACAATAAAGAGAGATTATACTTTCCTTGCCTCTGAGTAAACGAAAAGAAATCAGTAAGGGAACGGGAGAAGGGAGGAGGACTGTTGCTTCTTGGCCCATTGATCAAAGAATTTTTAAGAGTAGAAATTATAGTAAACATTGTAAAACTTAGGAATGGATATCTGGTGCAGTAATTAGGCTGTTGGTTGGGATGCTCACATCTCATATCACAGTGCCCGAGTTCAGATACTGTTTCTGCTTTTCATTCCAGCTTTCTGTTAGTATGGACTCCAGAAGGTAGTATAGGTGGTGGTTCCAGTAACTGGGCTCCTGTCACTCAAATTAACTGAGTTTCCAATTTGTGGCTTCAGTTTGGTCCAGGATGTTCCTTGCTTTTGTGAGAATCAGGTGATGGGAACCCTCTCTTTCTCTTTCTTGAGAAAAATCAGAAAAATATGTGCATAGTTTATATTAGTAAAGCATAAAACCTACTTCTACTTCTCAAATCCTGAATAAAATGATTCCCTAGCCCCAAATGCATCTTTTTCAAAAGGATATACATTTCTTGTTTGTGAATTGCACATTAGAGCTATAGACTGAATATTGACTATAGCTAATATTGGCCATAATGTTCTGGCAAACCTCAACAGCTAAATAAATAACAAACCAGAAAACCAATACACCAAATGTAAAGAAACAAGCGTTCTATTTGTTTTTTTTTTTTTTTCCCTAAAGTGATGGACAGAATTAGACTTCTCCAATTTGTACATCATGGTGCAAATCAGGGACACAAAAGTTGGATTGCCAAAATTAACCATAAACTAATTCACTGGGAACAGAAGCTCAGAATTTGAGAGGATTGTGAGTGTATGGTTCCTATGAATTTCCAATTATTACAGGTGGAATCAATCTTATCAATTCATCTGGATATAAAAAGGCAAGATGATGGGGCCCAGCGCAATAGTGTAACGGTTAAAGTCTTCGCCTTGATTGCACCGGGATCCCAATATGGATGCCGGTTCATATCCCAGCAGCCCTGCTTCCCATCCAGCTCCCTGCATGTGGCCTGAGAATGCAGTCGAGGATGGCCCAAAGCCTTGGGACCCTGCACCTGTGTGGGAGACCCCGAAGAGATTCCTGGCTCCTGGTTTTGGATTGGCACAGCTCCAACCATTGCGGCTGCTTGGGGAGTGAACCATCAGATGGAAGATCTCCCTCTCTGTCTCTCTTCCTCTCTGTATATCTGCCTTTCCAATAAAAATAAATAAATCTTAAAAAAAAAAAGGCAAGTTGATGAAGTTGTCATTTGGCTTACCATGATATGCTCCTCAAAAGCTCAGCTCCAATTCCTAGGACCTGTCCTAAGGAAATGATAGCATACATGGGTGAAAGTCATATATGACGGTGTTCATTACAGAATTATTTACTTTCAAAACTTTATAAATTATTTAAATCAGTACAAGAATGATTTAAGGACAAAGAAAATATGAGCCAATCTTATGAATGTTATTAATTGTGCACAACTAAATGACTACATTTCAAATAGAAAAATGTGTTGGATAGTTGAATTTTTACAGAAAACTAAGCACATCTGTTTCTATAGATGTAATTTAAGTATATTTGTATTTGAGTGTATATATGTGTGTGATTACATATATATATATAGTATGTGTTCTCTTACGCACAATTCTTGCAGAAATCATTCCAGATTATTGAAAAGGTTGCCTCTGGAAGATTGGATTGCAGTGGGGAGAACTGATATTTTTATTTCTCCACCTTTCACAATTTTGAAGGTTCAAAAATATATATATATATTACTTTTTTTTGTTTGTTTTGTTATTTGATATTATGTTTCCATAGGCTCTGGGATTTTCCTTACCCCTCTCCAAATCCCCTTCCTACCTCCGCTGATTTCCTCCTTATTTTTAAATTGCTTTTAAATCTCATTCTGTTTTACTTTTAATTTTGTCTAAAGATGTATTTATTTACTCACAGACTGAGAGAGAGATGGAATCGGCTATCTGATTATTAACTCCCCAAATCCCTGTTATTGTCAGGAGTGTACCAAGCTGAAGTCAGGAACCAGGAATTCCATCTGGGTCTGCTATATGGGTGGCTGGGCCCCCCAGCACTCGAGTTATGATGCACCACAATGCATCCCCCGAATGTCTTATTTTACCCTAGGACCTGACCTAGAAGAATGGTACAAATTAAGTGATTTGATAGGTATTTAATGAATTCATAAGTTTTCAGAGAGGGAGACACATACTTAAGGAATATTTTCTCAAATACCAGGAAGAAATAGAGGAAAAGGGAGTGGTGAAGTGGTGCTGAGATCTTAAGGAAGATGAGGATTGGGGCCAGCAGCATGGTGTACTACGCTAAGCTTCTGCCTGTGGCATCGGCATCCCATATGGCACAGGTTCAACTCCCGGCTGCACCACATAAAATTCCTTCTTATGGTCTGGGAAATCCATGGAGGATGACTCTAGGCCTTGGTCTCTTGCACGTAAGTGCAAGACCTGAAAGAACCATCTTGCTCTCAGCTTTGGACCGGCTCAGCTTCAGCCCTTATGATTGTTTGAGGACAGAACCAGAGGTTGGAAGATCTTTCTCTTCATCCCTCCCTCACATTAAATCTGCCTTTCCAATAATAAAAGAAGATATTTTGATGAAGGCAAGTGTTGTATGCGTCAACTAAAAAGTAATGAGAATTAATCAGGAGCATCACTGGGAGTTGTGAATAAGTTGTCACAGCTTCTTATTTGGAAGCATTTTTGTTTTAGCAAAATTCTCCCATAGTTGTAGAGAGGTTAAGTAGCATTGCTATTAAAAGCAGACACTATTGTCCTAATTCACCGGCTTCAAATTAATCTCCATCACTGGTTATGTGAGCTTGCATGAGTTGCTTCATCTTTCAGTTACAGATGGAAACAAGGACAGTGCTTAAAGGTTTTGCATTTGTTTTTGTTGCTTTTTTGAGTATTAAGTGTGTCAGTTTATGTTAAGCACTTAGTGTCTGTTATATTGTAAAAGTTTTTAATAAATGTTAACCACTATTATTAACAAAGGGAAACAATTAGGAAGGAAGTGGTAGAGAGAAAAAAAAATCAATGAGTATGAAACAATTTTAAGGGTAATTATAGTCCTGATAGATGAAATTATGATATGAGAAATGATAAGCTGTTTTCTCATATATCTTCAAATATTGAAATTGTAAAATAAGAGTAATTTGGGGCTGACACAGTGGTGTAGTTGACTAATCCCCTACCAGCAGTGCCTGCAGCGTATTGTCACTGGCTTGAGTCTTGGCTATTTAACTTCTTTTTTTTTTTTTTTTTTCTTTTCAATTTTTTTTTTATTGTTAATTATTTTGCATTATGTGACAGTTTCATAGGCTCTGGGTATCCCCCCCTCCCTCCCCCTCCCTCCCCCTCCCCTCCCCCTGGTGGATTCCTCCACCTTGATGCAGTATTACAGTTCAAATTCAATCAAGATTCTTTCATTGCAAACATATACCAAGCATAGAGTCCAGCTACTTATTGTCCAGATTGGTTGAACAGTTTCTTGGGGAGACCTTTTCTGGTCTGAAGTTTGAGCTGGCAGAATATCATCACAGTCAATTAAGAGTCCCAATATAACATCAACAGCAATTTGCAATGTTATGGAGTTGACATGGTTTTGAGTAACCAGTGTATTAAAAAGAAAAAAAATAAATAAAAAAAAGAAAAAAAAAAAAAAAAAAAAGGAAAACAAGTCCTAGCCACAACCTATG
This sequence comes from Ochotona princeps, assembly GCF_030435755.1. Classification (NCBI taxonomy): domain Eukaryota; kingdom Metazoa; phylum Chordata; class Mammalia; order Lagomorpha; family Ochotonidae; genus Ochotona; species Ochotona princeps. The sequence continues at coordinate 63,864,357 of NC_080865.1, read as the reverse complement.
ATTAGCTCATTGACATTTCAATTTAGTTCATATACAGGACCGGCTGCTCTATACCTTAAAATGGCCATAAGGCACCATTCAGCTGTTTCGTGTCCATTTCATCTTAGTATTTAGCCAGTTGTTGTGTTGAAGTAAAATTTTGCTGATCTTGGCAGATTTTAGGATAATCCAGACTGGCTTGTAACTCTAACAAGATATATGTCAACATTTTAGGTGCAGAACATTTTTTTTTTTTTGGGGGGGGGGTATTTAACTTCTAATCCAACTTTCTGCTAATGGCCTGGGAAAGCAGCAGGGAAAGGCGCAAGAGCTTGGACCTCTTCACTCATGTGGGAGACCTGGAAGAAGATCCTGGCTCCAATTTTCGGACCTGCCCAGCTACGGCCATTGCAGCCATTTGGGGAAGGAAACACTAGATACTGAAAAATTTCTTTGTCTCGCCTTCTCTCTGTAAATCCATCTTTCCTGAAAAAAATGCATTTTTGTAGTAAAATATATTTAGATACAGTGTTTAGGGAAAAAAAAAAAAACCGGGGAGCATTCTAGACCTTTCCATTACACACTATCACTACTTTATTCCAAATACTAAAATCATTTACCTTCATAAAGTAGTGTGATAGTCTTTTTTAGAATCTTATTTATTTTGTATTGTAAAGAAATATTTACAAAGAGAAGGAGAGAGACAAAGATCTTCCATCTGCTGGTTCACTCCCCAAATAGCCACAATGGCTGGAGCTGAGCCAATCTGAAGCCAGGAGCCAGGAGCTTTTTCTGGGTCTCCCACGCAGGTGCTTTAGGCCATCCTTCAGTGTTTTCCCAGGCCACAAGAAGGGAGCTGACTGGAAGCAGAGTGTCTAGGACACAAACTGGCATTCATAAAAGGTGGCGGTGCTTATAGGCAGCAGATTAGCCAATTGAGCCATTGTACTGGCCCCAAAGTATTGTGATATTCTTCAAAGTATGTTCAAAAGTAAAATCCATAATCCAGACTACCAAGGTAATTTAATGGAACACTTTCAGTTTCTTCAAATTCACCATGTGGTCAATTCTCAGTTTTTATTTCCCGCATGAACTTAGATAATCTGATGCACATCATGCGCCTCCTCGCTTTGCATTTTATGACTGCCCCAGCAACATGAGATGGAATCATTCTCATTCATGTTTCTCTGTGTTTATTTAAGCCCTCCTCCCCCCCCCTTTTTTTTTTTTTTGCTTTAGCTTTCTGGTAAAGACTAGACATTCATTAAATCCTTACGGCCTCAAAACTTACCAAATAGATGTTTCTTAAAGTTCAGATGTTAGTAGATATCTGAAACTATATCAATGAGTTGTTTGTAGTCTGGTACATTTTAAAACTATTTTCATAACTTGCACTTTCAATAACTTTTTTTTAACTTAGCCATGATTTTGTACCGTCAGATATCAATCATTTGGAAAATTTGCATTTCACTGACTAATGTAGGCCTTCCAGATATTGAAATATTCCCTTCTGTTACATCAAAACTCCTGTCTATCATTATCATCATTAATTTACTCAGAAAACTCTTCAACTATTGGAAAATTGTCAGTCTTATAGTGTTGTAACAAGTTTTCAAAATTCTAATATTTGCTTTAAATCTTAAACATTATCATTATTGCCAACAAATATTGTCAATTATTTTTCTTGAAGTAACAGGCTCACTTTAGTTATGAGAAAATATCTGCCAAATATCTAAATCAGACTAACAATAGATTAGTCATTAGTCATTTTTTCAAACAGAAAAGATATTTTTTTTTGAAAAAGTGGTCTGTTGAGCTCCTATCTCAATCAATGGCACAAGTGCTTTGCCTTAATGACCATTGCTCTTCACTTCGAAGGGCTCTATGTACACTTCCATTTCCTCATGCTTTTCAGAAGACATGTATACAATGGCCAGGTTTTGATATAATTAATAATTTTTTTGCCTCATTGAAGACATTCTTAAGTGAAACCATCATGAAAAAAATGCAAGTATCTAATAGTAAAGAACAAAATGACTAATCATACTGCCCTGTATCATGTGAACACCCCAGTGGTTTCACCCATAATTGCTTTTACAACACCAAAGTGAAAGTTAACACAATAAAAAAAGGCCAACATTTTAGAATTATTAGAAAAATTGTATTAACCTCATAGATCTCCCTGGCGGGAATCTCACAAACCATACTTTGACAATGTCTGAGATAAAAAATAAGGAACTGTCCCTTGCTACAATAATCAGGATTTAGCAAAATTTCCAAAATGTGTTTAGCTAAGATATATTGAATAGTTTCTGCATCCTAAGCATTGTACTAACCAATGTGAATGTACCAATCTACAAGAAGGATTTGTAAAAATGATTCAGCTCATCTTTTATCTTTGTCTCAATGAAATTTACATACTATTGTGAATGTGTTAATTGAGAAAAAAGAGATATGTATAAATACGAACCACAGAGTAACTTTGGACAAATGGAGAAAATTCTCACCACAAACTCTTATTTGGGGTTGAAACAGTAAATTAGCTAAATGTTTTAATTCATTGGAAGTCGAAGTCAATGCTACTTGTTTTGCATAATAAGCTGTAAGTGAACATCTGTGGCTCTCTTCAAACTGTTTTTTGTTCATGCCTTTATACACAGTAGCCTTTCAGAACTGGATTTCAGGATGCAATATGCTTAGATTTTAATTTCTTCCCTTTTGCTTTTCATTTCTCCTCGAGTCTGGGAGAGTGACTTCTAACAGAAAGATGAACTAAAGATAGTGATAACAGAGACATGCAAACCATCAGCTGTCCCAGGACCTGAAATGGTGTGGTTCTATAGAAGTGGCTGATAACCTGAGGCCATAAATGTCTCCAGTTGTCACCTGGGGTTATTTGTCAGTGTGATTCTTCTCTCTGCAAAGTCAAGGTCTTTTTCAAATTCCATTACAGTTATGAACTCAGTGCTCTACTAACTTTTCTCTCCTCTGCTGTCAAAATGTAGGGAAATGACATCCATGAATGGAAATTTGTGAGGGTCTGGTAAGACTCATTAGCAGGAAAAAGCGTTGAATAGAAAACAGTAAGACTGAGTTGATACACACTACAAAATTGAACTCATCTCGATTGATTTGCCCTGTCCAGATGGTGTAAGTCATTGAGGCTATTTCCAAGAACAAGCTAATGATTTCAAAGGTGATTCAAAGGGGTGTGGTTGATAACGGCAAATGAGATGAGCTGTGGTCCTGAGGGATAAGACCCTCTGTCGTGAATGATATTAAATTCCACTGTGGAAGCAATTCAATTAAACTCTATGGGCCTCTGCTTTCTCGTTTAATAAAATGGGACCATACGCACTTCCAACACACTTTGCAGACAGGGGTTGAAATATATTGGAACAAATTTGTACACGTGAAACCTTGTAATGTGTTAAAGTAATAATCACTAAAAAAGCATTGAGCAGTCATGTATTTCTAAAAAGAGCTATTGCGCTTAAAAGAAAATGCTGATTCTTTAATAACTAAAATGTAATCCTTCCACTTTATCCCCTCTTTTACTATCTATACCCTCCAATGACAAAATTAATACATTTTAGTCCTGATAGGTGAAAAAAAATGTATTAATCCTTCCCTAAGTGAAACAAGCACTACTGCTTTTAGTTTTATTCTTTTTTCCCTAGTCACTCATAATCAGAATGTAGCAGACACTGTAGCCATGCAGGCCATTTTTCCAAAGCATATGAAGATATGTGCTTTTTTTTTATTTTGCAATCCTTTCTCATTATCTGACTGTAATTCCTTTCTCTCTCTCTCTCTCTCTCTCTCTCTCTCTCTCTTTTGAGCAATTCCTATTCTTCTGTCAAAATCCAACCCAAAATCTGTGCTCTTTGTGAATCCTTTCTTAACTACCCAAGAGAGAGAGCAACCAGCCGTTCTTCTCTTCTTCAATTACACCATGTGCTCTCTCTAGATAAGTATAGAAGTATACTGTTTTTAAATAAATAATTACTGAATACACATGCCATCATTTGTTAAATTTATTCAAACCACACACTGGATGTGAGATCATTGGGGGAATTGATCATATCTTTTCATTTGCCCTCTCTTTCCAGGACAGTTCCAGGCAGATAGCTGCTAAGTGGTAGTAAGTGAATACATCAATATACCCTCCCAGATGGGTTACCCTGTACTGTCTCTGTTTTGATCTGTCATTATTTATGTGGTCTCTGTATGATTTCTACATAGATCCATTTCTTCCCTATTATTCTGCTTGTCCTGGAACTCCAAATTGAAATATGCTTCAGAAGATGCTTTTAATTATGGTAATATGCATAAATATGACAATATTTTCTCTAAAGACTTATTAGGAGAAATGCAGATCTAGAGAGAGAAGGAGAAACAAAGAAAAATTCACTCTCCAAATTGCTGCAATGGCCAGGGGTGAGCCAATCTGAAGCCAGGAGCCAGGAACCTCTTTCTGATCTACCATAAGGGTACAGGGACCCAATGCTTTGGGGTATCCAGCCGGGACACGAACAGGAGCCCATATGGGATCCCTGTGCTGCAAGTGGAGAATTAGCCAGTTGAGCTATTGTGCTGGTCCAAGAATTTTGAAACAGAATATAAGGAAGCATCAAGTTCTTCATGTAAAACAAACAAAAATTCCCTGTACTGACAAAATCTGTATCAAAACCGGCATACATAGGGATTATTTTTTTCTTTTGTTTTTCTAGGTTTTTTGTTTTATTTTCATCATTCCCATAGAAAGCTTCACTTACTTGCATAGACTTTAAACTTTTAGTGACATGCACTTACATCTCTTCGCTCTGTTGGTATAGCTTGACAATAGCAAAAATAACTTGAGTTTTTAAAAATCTATAGCGCACAATTTCTGCTTTTAGCGAAAAGAAAGGAAAAACACAAAACAAGAGTCTAGTTACGGCTCACTGACTACAGGATTACTTTTAATATTTCTGGTTTCTTTCCTCCAGCACATTCTCCAATGCTATATGACAAACTATTACTGTAAAGGAGCAGATAGTTAATACTTTAGGTTTTGTAGGCCCAAAGGGAAAATTGGAAACATGACTGTGCTGATAAGAAAAGGAGACTACATGCTTCACCCGATGTTGTATTAACAAAATTTAAAAATATAATAATTGAGAGTGATGTTTTATCACACCAGTCTGTAATGAGAAGCATGGAATTTTATTTTGGATAAAAGAGAGGTAATATTTCACTTAATTTGGGTGCAAAATTCCCTCTCACTAAAACTGATTATGAATATCAGTTGTTAATGCTGATCTGTACTGAGATTTTATATACTTCATTTCCAAAAACTTCTTCCAGTTAGATGATACATCTGGCACTCAAAATATGATAACTGTGTTACTTAGATTAACAGTAGCAGGGAGAAATGTGAAATGTACCACAGAATGTTGAAACAACTGAACTCGGCTGTTGTGGCACCAAATTGTCCATTGCAATTGGATTGTTGAGTGTGGCTGTGTTTCAATAAGGCTTTATTTATGGAACTCAAATTTGAATTTCATGTCACCAAACATTATGTTTCCTTTAATTTTTTTTCCTGCCACTTAAAAAAATGCAGCTCAAGGATTGAACAAAATTTGGCATCAGATGGACTTAGCCCATTGGCTGGGATTTACTGACCCCCAACTCAATGGTATGCTCTGGTATTGAGCCATGGTTATTACTGATTTTACAGATAGGCGTAAGATATCCAGCTGCCACACTTAATGATCCCAGATTCCCAATCACTTTTCCTTATCCCACCAACCCTAAAAATGGGTTTATTCTTTACAATACACTATAATAAATATGCTGTTGGTGTCTTGCTGGCAAAGCACATCTCTGTGACTAAGTATTTGTTTTGTTTCAAACCCACTGATTCTACTCCAAGATATGGAAACAGTCTTCAGTAGTAACTCCTACTATACTCTTTGTGTCCTTTGTGCCCTGTGCATGCCTGTGTATGTGTGGGTGTGTGTGTGAGAGAGAGAGAGAAAAAGAGATTTGGGAAAAGATGAGAACATGGACAAATGAACATGAACATGGAGCTGACTAGTCCAATGAGCAAATTGGGAAGATTGTGGCAAATGTAATCCTGAAGCACTGAAGAAGACAATTGCTTTCTTTCATTGTGAACAGATGGATACTAACATATTCAAGCATTCCTGTAAGAATTAAGGCGCCTAAATGTTATCATTGTATCTATGTAAACCACCAGTATTTGCATGTTTTTTCCCCCAATTGGAGCATTAAAAAAAAAAATGCAATCCTTGGGGGGTGAGTGTGATGGTGCATCTGGTTAAGAAGCCACTTGGAACATTCATCCCATAACAAACTGCTGATCCAGTCCTGTCCTGGATGCTTCACGTCTAATCCAGTCTTCTGTTCATGTATCCTGAAAGGCACTAGATTATGATTCACAAGCTTCGGCCCTGCCGCCGACATGGAAGACATGATGCTTCAGCCTGATCAGCTGTCACATTGTAGACATTTGGAGAGTGAACCAGTGGATACTCACAGTGAATACAATCAACAAAGAAATATTGTAAAATATATATATATATGTAAAATATATATATATATATATATGAAGGAAATGTAAGTATTCACTGAATTACAGTTCACAGTATTCATTTTCCTTAAAACTCTTTGTAAATGTTGCTTGTTAAAGGTGCTCTGTAATGAAATTTTATTTATTTCTGCATTAGAAAAGTAAAAATAAAAGTCTGGTTTGCCTATAGAAATAGCCAATGGATTTTAAGCATGTATATAAATTGCTACATGTGAGGAGTAATTGTTGTGGAGTACAACAGAAGAAATCATAGTCCAATAGGAGGAATATGTACTTTGTAGTCACATAACCTCGGATCTAAGCCCCATTTCTATAACGTACTAATTAAACGACCCCAGGTAAGATATTCAATCTCTCCAGGCATCACGGTTTTTCATTTAAATACTCACAAGGTAGGCACAATTATCACCAGTTCATAGATAAGCAAAGTATATAACACAGTGTCATGTAACTGATAGTCAAAAAGAACTAATTTAATCTTTATAAATAATGTACATCATTAAATGTTAAATTATCTTGGTACTGATCATTGTTTGATAATAACAGCATATCAATCTTGTATGAAAATATTATTTTCTTTGAATTACCTCTCATTCAATTCCTACTTATTCTATACGATCTTCCAATGGCCCATTCAGTCTATGCCTTTCTTTTTGGAGACATGTTGCCTATCTTTAATTAGACTTACATTTTATCCAACTTATTCAAGTGTTTAGAATCATAGAACATTGTATCTAAAATGAACATAAGTCACCATCTCTGTCTTCTCATGTAACACAGGAGGAAAAAGATGCTGAACTGCAAAGTGGATTATCAAGAGTTATATACACCCTTTAGGGACAATTCAAAATGCTCAAATCAGAATTCAAAACTGTTGGTGTTATATTATTTATACTCAGTGTCCTAAGTTCAGTCTGTCTTCCCAACTTTCATTGTGGCAAGCCAAGCAGTCTCTTCTTCTTTTAAAGGTTTATTAATTTTTATTTGAAAAACACTCACACGGAGAGAAGGAGTGACAGAGAAGGAATCTTCCATCTTGCTTCACTCCCCGGATGGCCACAATGTCAGAAGCTGAGCAGATCTGAAGCCAGGAAATTCTACTGGGACCTGCCTTATGGGTACAGGAGCCAAAAGACCTGGACCATTTGCCAATGCTTTCCCAGTCCATAAGCAGGTAGCCAGATCAGGAGTGGAGCAGCTGAGACTCAAACTGGAGCCCATATGAGATGTTACTGGCCAAAAATCAGGCTGCTTTGCGACGGTTCTGGATCCAGTCAATCTAAGTGTCTCTCGTGTAATTTTGAATTCTTCTAATGGTATGTATATTTCATGGTATGACAACCACAGATCTTGGACTATAATTTTGTTTATTTCCAAATTTGCTTTGTAATTATTAGACTCTTTCTAATCCAAGTAACATTATATCATGCAGCCAGATTAACAATTTAGAAAAACCATCATTCCACATTCCAAAAAATAGTCATGATTCCATTTTGCACATAATATCTTCTGGAGTTAGAGGCTTTTTACAACTTAATACTTATATTGGTTTTATGATAAATGTTGGCAAACTGATTTAGTAGAGATGAAAGCCTCAAAATTCTTACTTTTCTTGTCATTGTTAAAGATGTATTTATTTATTGGAAAAGCAGATTTACAGAAAGAAGGAGATACAGAGAGAGAAAAATCTTGCATTGACTGGTTCACTCCCCAAGTGGCCACAACACCTGGAGCTAAGCCCATCCGAAGCCAGGAACCAGGTTTCTTCTGGGTGTCCCATGCAGGTGCAGGGTCCCTAGGCTATTGGTCTTTCTCTACTGCTTTCCCAGCTCACAAGCAGGAAGTTGGATGAGAAGTGGAGCAGTAAGGACACAAACCAATGCCCATGTGGGACCCTGGTGCATTCAAGATGAGGATTTATTCATTTAGCCACTGTGCCAGGCCATTCTAATCTGTTTTGTTTCTTCCCCAAATGTTTCCTCTGTCCCAAATGTATGGTCTTTTCATCTGCATGTTTTGCTTATTTGATTTCCTTTTCTTTAATTGCTGCCCTTCTTTTCTATTTGCTAAATGTTTCTCCATCTACACACATCCTGTTTTAATTCCATTTTGCGGCTGAAGATTTTTAAAAACAGCTCAGTTCACGGGACTTGTTATTATTGTTACTGTATTAATAGCATATGGTTATATTTTTATATAAATACAATTTGGAAAACTTTATAGAAGCATCATACCTTCTACATATTTTTATCTTAGTATCTCAAAGTCAATTCACATTTATTGAGCATGGTAATTACACATTCCTATTGATAAGTGAAAAAAAGCCTCAGAAAAACAAAAACAAAAAAAAATTCAGGTTTGATTTATTCAACACTCTCCCTTGAAGCTAATGTTATATTTTTTTCAAGTGGTTCCTTAGTAATTGGCTATACTAGGTAGATTTAGTACTGTTTTTTCCTAATCAAGCATTAATTTTGTTTCCAAAGCATATTTTCAGAATCAAAGTAATTAAGGCCAAATAGACCAAATGAAATATGTGCTTGAATGACTGCCCACATATCTACAAATTGTTGATATCATGTAGCTATCAATCTGGTTTTCATAAACTTTGAATTTAATATATTACTTATTCAGAAAGAAATGGTAGGAACAATTTATATCTAGGATACATATATCCTATTTTGAGCAATTTTGGCTTGAATCATGATTGGCAATCAGGTTCAACTAAAAGCATTCATGCATAATATTGAATCAGATTTAAAAAAATAAAGCTTTTGTAATACTAGTTAAATACTCCAAAGTGACATTTTTTCCTCATTAAATAATCACGCTGTAAATAGGTAAAATAAATTGCTAAAATAACACGTGGTTTGATGTAGATTTAACATATTGGATTGTTTAGAGGAAATATAGGATGTGAATTGTAGACATGATATAAAACTAGATGGCTACTAATCTAAAACGAAAAAAATGCTAAAATACTAAATGATCTTATTTCATATTTTCTATTTTTTTATTGATTACATTTCATTTTGTTACACAGTTTTATAGGCTCCGGGATTCTCCTAACCCCTCTCCAAACCCTCCCTCCATGGTGGATTCCTCCACTTTGTTGCAGTATTACAGTTCAAATCCAGTCAAGATTCTTTCATTGTAGGCATATACCAAGCATAGAGTCCAGCATCTTATTGTCCAGACACATTCAATGGTTTCTTGGGGAGACCATCTCTGGTCTAAAGGCTGAGCTGGCAGAATATCATCCTGACCACTTAAAAGCCCCAACATAACATCAACAACTATTTACAACATTATGGAGTTAATTGACATGGTATTGAGTAACCAATATGTTAAAAAAAATGCAGGTTCTTAACCACATTCTGTGACTACTTCATTGACATTTCAATTTTAGTTTATATACTACCGGCTTCTATACACCTTAAAATGGCTATAGGGTACTATTCAGCTCTCTCGTGTCTATTATCATTTTAGTATTTAGCAGTTTATAGTATTGAAGCATAATTTTTACTGAACTTGGCAGATTTTAGGGTAGTCTAAACTGGCTTATAACTTTAACAAGGCATATGTCAACAGTTGAGGTGCAAAACAGTTTTAGGAGGGGTGTGCAGAGAAATCTTCAATGCCTTAGTGCGGAGTAACTAATCTTTGCGTCCTACCTAGTAAGGTATGTGTCGGTCCACACTGACCGTTTCCTGTCTAGTTCTAAGCTTTCCTTTTTGATCTCTGTCTATCTGTTCAAATGTATTATTATTATTATTATTATTATTATTATTATTGTTGTCTGTTTTTATTTTTTTGGGGGGGGGGGCTCTGGAGCAACCCTGATGGTCATTGCAGGAGAGGCTGGGGATCCAAAGCTGGAGCTAAGCAAGGACCAGAGAAGGCTCCTCTCCCGAGACCCAAAGGAAGTTTACTGTTTTTCTGTTTCTGCGGGCCACTCAGTGCTCCTGGTTGTTGTTCGGATACCTTGGATCCTGCCAGGAAGGATCTGGGCTTCTTCCATCCTATGTGGTTGATCCAAATGGGAGTGGATAACCTCAGAGTTCTTGGCCTATGAGGGCACTCCGATTCCCCATTGCCTCCTTGTCAGTTGGGATAGAGTCCTTGGTGCTCATACTGATAGTCCTTGGTGAGGATCTGGGAGTGTTCAGTGTTGGGATACAAGCCTCCTCCTGTCCACCTGCTCCATTCTGGGGTCCCACCCCCTGCTCTGTGCATGTGACCTCCTGTTAAGAGTTTGTCAGGATCGCTCTTGATTCCCCCTGTATGTCTTTGTTTTACTAATGTCTAATGCTGATTCAAGTCTGTTGTCTATAAGTTACCTGTTATGTTCATGATAGGTTATACTTCACATCTTCCTCACACAATCTAAGGAGATGGAAGATTTCTCTGCTCTCCCCCCACCCCATTTCCGAGTGGCATAGGGTCTTAAAAGTATATTAGGTTTTACAATTCTTTGATGTAGATCATAAGCAGTCTGACTCATATTGATTGTTGGTTCATTGATTACATTACAATATCTTATTGCATGAGATACAGGTTGAGGTTGAAATAATATTACAATTTACAAGTACTATTTTTTGGGTTGACATCATTTCATCTTAAATTAAGGCAAACATGTGGTATCTAACCTTTTGGGATTGGTTCATTTCCCTTAGCATAATGGATTCCAGTTAGGCCAAATTGGACACAAAGAACTGCATTTCATTTTTTTTTTAATAGCTGAGTAGTATTCCATGGAGTATTCCATGGCGGGGGTGGGGGTTGGTTAGCTTTGTTTACCCCTGGATGTATATAACCCTCTGGAGCAGGGGTTCCCTACTGTCTGTTGCCTATGGTGTTGTTCCATATGTGTCTTCAGGGGTCGGGCGCAGTAGTAACACTTTGGAACTCCATGTTTCTGATCTGGGAGACCCTTACCGCATCTCAGGCCTGTGAAGGGGTATGCATCAGGCTGCCGGGGGCTCTAGCTATAGGCGTCAGAATCACTTCCATTAAGGCCTCGGCTCCCCGCCCCCCACTGTCTTTCTCTACAGCTTCTGCTGGGGTTTCCTTCCCCCGGTGCCCCCACCATCATGTTAATTCAAGGCAGGCTATGCTCACTGGGGCCCTGGACGCCCGCACATTGCTGGCACTAGCGCCACTGCAATTTAAAGGCGCACTTCACCCAGCCCCTGTGATCACTGGGGCCCTGGGTGCCCACACGTTGCCTGTGCTGGTGTCGCCAAGGAGTTTCCAATCCCCTATGCTGATGGGGACTTCAGGTGCTGACACTGTGGAGGAGTTTCCAGGAGGGGGGCCGCTTCTGTGTTGGCTGAACCCCAGACGCTGGTGTCACCAAGGAGCCTCCAGGCATGGTCCAGTGCAGCGGCTGAATGAGCGTGCGCCCCTGGCACCGGTGCCGCTGAGGAGCCTCCAGGGCGTTCTGCCCAGCCCCTAGGCTGACTGGAATGTCAGGCTCTCACACAGTTTCGTTCTCTGAAAATTCCATTCCAGCGAGGGGCACCCAGTAGGATCAGGCTCCCTGTGGCACTCTCAGGAAGCGAGATCTAAGGGGCTCTGTACCCCAGCCGCCCCTGCCACGCTGAGACCCTGGGGGCCCCTGTGTTGCCGTCACTAGTGCAGCTGAGGAGCCTCCAGGCGTGGTCCCATTGGAGCCCAGTGTTGACTGGAACGTCAGGCACTCACTAAGCTTTGGTTGCTGGAAATTCCGCCGGGTTCACCCACCACTGGTGCCTCTGGCCCTCTTGCCCCTGGACCTTCGCTGCCACTGGTGGGGAATATTCGCAAAAGTCAAACCGACATGCTCTCTCTGTCTCCTCTGGGTCGGCTGGGTGTGCCCTGGCGCTCCCCCCACCTGGGGTGACTCACCACGTTTCGAGCGTGTCGCTGTGTTCCCTGCCTTCTTTCTCTGGTCGTCCTTCCAAGCTGTGTGGTTCTTCTTGGCTGCTCGATGTCCAGGGCGTTTCGGGCACCTTTCCCTTGTAGTTCTTTGCTCTGCCATTCTCTCCTCTGTTACGTTCTGTCCCTCTTTCACCGCATCTTCCTCTATGTCAACCTTCCTTGGTCAGCCATCTTGGCTCCTCCCCTGATTAACAATTTCCCATATTTTCTATTTTAGAATTAAATTCCAGTTTCTAAAAGTGAGTAAGCAATGTTTTAATGCTGTGCTTTCAAATGTAGAAAATTAATATCCAAACAATTCACTGCTAGAAAACACACACTTTAGTTCAATTCGCAGTATGGACATGCTCATTGACACTGGAAAATGTCATTTTAAAGCAGCATTCATAGGGCTCCCACTGGACACAAGCCTTGAAACATTTATGTAAAGGTAGACATCGGGATCAGAGTGCAGGAATGTGATCTTCTCTCAGCCATTAGACTCAAGATTAATGTCCAGGTTGAAAAGTCATTCTTTCAGGGAACCTGGGAGACCAGCTATACTGAGGTAGTGTCAGCAGAGCATTTACAAAAGAAAAAAAAAAAAAGAAATTGAAATTAGTTTCTGCATGTTATATCCTTGTCATTAATCACAAATATGAAAGCCTCAATGTAAAGTATTATTTTCTTTAATGTCACTCAAAATTGAAGATTACATCATTCTGCTAAACTATAGTTTGGAGAAGGTAAAAAGTGGCCAGCTGTCTTAGAATCAATGTATACTTAGAGCACAACAGGTGGATACTATGGAGAATCTGAGGATGAAGGTAAAATTGTCAAAAGAAAATCAATTCCCATGCAGAAAGCAAGTAATTTAATCACTTTAATCACTCTTGAAGTGTTATAATTCAAATTAACTACATTCTTGACACAGCAGCTCAATTTAGCTTGTTTACTGTTTATCTCAATGTGTGTGTGTGTGTACATATTCATGTGTGTGCATATGTATGTGTGAAAGAGTGAGAACCTGTTTGTCTTTTTCTTTCCTTGCTTTGTGTATACTTATAAATTGACATAGAAGGAGTGAGGGAGGAAGAAAGTGAATGAAATATCTGAGCCAATCAAAATTCTTTTTTAAAATATATTTATTTGTTTTTTTTAAAGTCAGATTTAAAGAGAGAAGAAGAGACAGAGAGAAAGTTCTTCCATCTGCTGGTTCACTTTTGAAGTAACCGCAATAGCCAGAGCTGAGCCAATCCAAAGCCAGGAGCCAGGAGCATCTTCTGGGTCTCCCATGTGGGTGCAGGGTTCCAAGGCTTTGGGCCGTCCTTGACTGCTTTCCCAGGCCACAGGCAGGGAGCTGGATGGGAAGTGGGGCTGCCAGGATATGAATTGGTTCCCATATGATATTTGGGCACATGCAGGGTGAGGACTTAATCTTTAGCCATTACTGCTCCAGGCCCTCAGTGAAAATTAATGTTTACTATTTTATATGATATATATATATATATATCATATATATATGGATGAAAGAAGCATTTGATTTAAATCTGTGATAGCATGGGATGACATAACTCAAGGAAAAAAAATAACAGACAATATGGCTGTTACAATTTACCACAATATGAATCAGGGTGAAGGTGTTGAAATTAGACTAAACACTAAAGAAACAGACACATAATTCTCAGGCAGGAATAATTAAATTAGCATTGACAGGAAACAGAAGTTGCTATAATATTCAAGAAGATTTTTCATTGCAACTTGAGGATCTGGATAATTGTTGTTAAACTATGTGTATGTTTTAATAAATGAAAGCTCAGATAGAAATGCACATGGCAATGTAAAGTTAGGTTTTTGTAATCATGTTAAGATATGCAACTATTTTTATACTTCTATTCATAACAGAATGATAGGGATCAAAATTACCCCACTTCCTTAAAAAAAAACAGTCTTTGTCTATACTTTTGTGGAATCAGTCTTCCTACTTTTTACTTGTTGTATGTTATGGTTCATAATGTATTAAGACTATGATTATAAAGTAAATTGAAGTAATGTTTTTGCAAAAGTTAATAAAGGGAGGAAGCAGATTGAGGGAGGGAAAATAAGAAAAAGGGAAGTATGCTTTTTTATTAGAATTTAATCTATGAAATATATGAAATCTGTTCTCTGTATACTAATAAAAGACAACAAAGGTATGGACTAAACAACAAAATATATTTACTTCATCAAATTTAGTATTGTTGTTCTTCAAAAATACAATATTCTAGAGATTGACAGAAAACATTTATAAAGCACATATACAAGAAAGCACTTCTGTATAACATAGACAAAGAATGCTTGAGATGTATTAATCAGACAAGCAACCCAACTAAAACGGTTTAAGTGTATTACCATAGATATTCAGATGGAAAATGAACACTTGAAAAGACAGTCAATAGCCTTGTTATTGAATTACAAACAAAATCCCCAAGGTTATATTCCTACATAACCAAGAGAGTGTAAAATATTTAGAAGTCTACCCATGTCAAGGATTGGTGAAGATGTAGAGCAATCAGATCTCTCATACACCAGTGATGGAAATGTAGAAAATTACAACTACTTTCTAAAACAAAATGTTGTGGTTTTTCAGTCCTGCCATAGCAAATTCCCATGCATTTGTAGCTTAAAAAAATAGGGCAGGTATTTGGCCCATTAGTTATAACACTGGTGATATGCATGCATCCCACATTAACCTTTTCCTTTTTCAGTTCTGAAATTTGTCTCCTGTGTTCAGGTTTCTGAAAACGTGGGAGGCAATGATGGTGGCTCAAGTAACTGGGTTTCAACCACAGAAAATTGGAGCTAAATTGGGATCTTACCTTCTTATTTTCAACCAGCTCACCCTAGGTGTTCCAAGCAATTAGGAGCTGACACACAGAGGGATGCTCTCTCTCATGCAAACACATAAAAAAGTAAGTAATTGTAAAAATGTGGATGTTTATTCTGGCATATTCTGGAGATCAGAAGTAAAAAATGAAGATGTCAGTAGCTATAGCTCTCCTTCCAAAGCTCTAGAGAAAACCTGTCTCTTCTGGATTCTCATGGCTCTAAGCCATTCTTGGCTCCTGGCAGCAGAACCTCATAGTCACCCGTTGTGTTCTCATGGGCTTCTCCCCTGCATCTCTAGTTTTTATGCTTCAGTCTCTTGCAAAGTTACTTATTGGATTCAGGGATTAACTGGATAATCCAAGGAGATCTCTCAAGACACAAAAACTTAATTACATCTGAAAAGACTGTTTTTCCAAACACAATACTTTTACAGGTTTCAGAGGCTACACATCAATTTTACTGGAAATAGTTAGGTAATTTCTTGAAAAAAATGAACAAACTTCAGAAAGTTTATGGAAAATAGAACTAAAATGTGTTTTGCACATTAAAAAAATTTTTAAGTATATTCATTTATTTTTTTTGGAAAGACAGATCTACAGAGAGGAGAGACAGAAAGATCTTCCATCTGCTGGTTTACTTCCCAAATTGCCACATGGCCAAAGCTGAGTCAATCCGAAGCCAGGAGCCGGGAGCTTCTTCTGGGTTTCCCACGTGGATACAGGGTCCCAAGGCTTTGGCCCATCCTGTATTGCTTTCCTAGGACACAAGCAAGGAGCTGGATGGGAAATGGAGGAGCTGGGACATGAGCCAGCACATATACGTGATTCCAGTGGTGGTTGCAAAGTGAGGATTTTCACCAATGGAGTCATCGCAAAAATTTTTGAATCTATACACACCAAGTGTCTTCAAACAGTTCATAGAAAAATCATATTATGAAAAAAATCTATGCAGAGATTTCCAGAAGTTTTGGATAAAAATAAATTCCTCTTTTAATTTCCTTTTTTCTGTGAGCTTTTTTCACTTGAAATGCAGAGAGAGAGATCAATAACCAGAGGGAGAGATAAACAGCCGTGGTGAGAGAAAGATTTACTGTCCTTTGGTTCACTGCCGAAAATGTCATAAAAGCATCTACTATGCCAGGTTGAAGCCAGGAACTGGGACCTCAGTCTGGATCTCTCACATGAGTAGCAGGGAATCAATCACTTGATCCATTGCCTGCTACATCCCAGGGTGTGCGTTAGCAGGAAGCTGGAATCCAGAGGGGAGCTTGGACTCTGACCCACACACTCTGAAATGGGATGCAAATATGTTCAGCTGCATCTTATCTGCTACGTAAATTGCCCAAGCTGTCTAAGAAGTTGTTGAAGTGTGCTCACTCATATGCTTAACAAATGATGCAGCCATTCTAATATTAGATACCTCTCAAGAAAAACGCACTTTTTTCAAAATAAAATACTTACACATGAATAATCATAGTAACTTCATTTGTAATCAACAGATTATTCAAATATTTATCAATATGTGAAGAGATTAACAGCATGTAATATATTCACAGAGTTGAATACTGCTCAGTAGATAAGCAAAAATGCAGAGGAAGCTTCAAGGATAGTATGTATTGATTTGGTCATGCCATTCAGGAATATCTGATGGTTTTCCTATTTGGAATCAAATACATCTGCTTCAGTAATTGCACTATTGGTCTTATGGACTGCTCTGAGATTCTTTTTCTCTTCCAGTACTGCTGATTTCCCTTCCAGCACTGAATGAAGAGATCATTTAATTCATAACTACTATCTTCAAGGACTACCTCTGAGCAAATTGAATTTGAAACTACCAGATTGGTGAGATTTGGGTGCAGTATCTTTTTCATTCACACACAAATATTTTTAATTTTTTTAATTGGAAAATGGGATTTACAGAGAAAAGGAAAGACAAAGAGAAAGATCTTCCATCTGCTGGTTCATTCGCAAAGTGGCTATAACACACAGAGCTGAGCTGATCTGAAACCAGGAGCCAGGGACTTCTTCTGGGTCTCCCACATGGGTGCAGGGTCCCAAGACTTTGGGCTATCCTTGACAGCTTTCCTAGAACATAAACAGGGAGCTGGAAAGGAAGTGGGGCTTCTTGGACATGAACAGGCACCCATATGTGATCCCAGTGCATGCAAGATGAAGACTTTAGCCACTAGGCTACTGTGCTGGGATTTTTTTTTTCTTTTTTCTGTTTTAAGATGTAGCCCCAATATTTTTTTTCAGCTTTGTGTTTTAAGTTTTGTGTTTTCTTTCTTCCTTCTCTGAAATTTTCAACTTTACACCTCCTTACAGTCAAGTAACACATGCTGGACTGTTTTCTACCATCATTCCTGTTAAAAATGCTTTCAATTTGGGCCCGGCGGCGTGGCCTAGTGGCTAAAGTCCTCGCCTTGAAAGCCCCAGGATCCCATATGGGCGCCGCTTCTAATCCCGGCAGCTCCACTTCTCATCCAGCTCCCTGCCTGTGGCCTGGGAAAGCAGTGGAGGACGGCCCAAAGCCTTGGGACCCTGCACCCGCGTGGGAGACCTGGAAGAAGTTCCTGGTCCCGGCATTGGATCGGCGCATACCGGCCTGTTGCGGCTCACTTGGGGAGTGAAACATCGGATGGAAGATCTTCCTCTCTGTCTCTCCTCCTCTCTGTATATCCGGTTTTCCAATAATAATAAAATCTTAAAAAAAAAAAATGCTTTCAATTTGATGTGCCTAATTCTCTCAAGTGAACAAAGTAGTATCCAGTTATTAATTAGATTAGATAACTTTCCTCTTGGAAATCTCAGAGAATTTCCCTTTGAGGGAATTAAATATGTACACAGAAGCTTCAGGGAGGAGAAGCACAAAAATCACCAGATAACCATAGTGGTGGGTAGAGGATGATAGCCTTTGGGGACAGATGGGGATTGAGAGGGCGGGCCTCAGGTTGTTTGGAAAGGGTAGATCAATACCAAAGGAAATTGTGCTTTACTCAAAAATTTGCCTACAGTCAGTGTTAACAAAAATTTTCTGAAGACACTGCCAAGGAAAGGAATTTTAGGAACTATAGCTAGTAAGCAAAGAGTGCCGGCCAGCAGCAATGAGTTTCCAAAATCATCCGATGTCAGATTTGTTTGTTTGTTTGTTTGTACTCTATTCTTTTGACATGCTATTTACATATGAACTTCCCTCTGAATTTCCGAATTAATTGGCAGCTCAGGAATGAAGGATGAAGATATGACTTCAGAGGAAATGATGACAACTAATAGCATTTATCTCCTATATATGCATCTCCCTAAATGATGAAATTTAGTAACTCTTTGGAGAACAATTTTAAGTACCTGTATGAATGTTTTTGCTTACATAGCCATGAGTGTGCAGAAGTACGTATTTATAATTCCATATAAATGGACTGAGCCTGGATCTGAAACTGATGATGTTTAACTTTTCCATGCATCATCGCTTTCAAAATTTTAGAGGTATTCTACTAATGTCTCCTATTTCCACAACATTTCAGAAAAAAATGTGTTTTTTATTCTGCAAATGAATTTCTAGAAAGTGTATATAATTCAAAACACAAGAAGAAACTATTTTTTCAATTAAGTAAGTATGTACACAACTGCATGTATAAAAACAAAAATATGTAAATGTATACATATATGTGAGAATACTTAAAAAAATGAATGGATAAATGAAAATAAAAAATAAGCTAATTTAGGATCCACAAATTTTTAAAATCCACACATAATTTTTCATGAAGCACATTTCCGTGAATTTTTATGAAAACACTATGCTTGTATATGTGTTTATGTTATTTGCAATCTCTTCTGACATTGTTCTTCTCTAAGATGAAATCATCTCTAACTTTGTTATACTACCTTTCCAAGCTACACATCCTGACTCCATTACGGTTTGCACTTGTAGATTTTTAATGTGGGGGAAAAACACTCTAAAGAGTTACTTTAAAGAAATGGCTCGTTAATTTCTTCTACCAAGATTGAAGAGTAATTGTTTTAAATATAATTCTAATCATTTCTGTCCTTTATTCAACCCATTCAATGATTCCACGTTTCAGTCAGAGTGAAAATGAAAATTATCATTACTTCTTCTACCAGTTGATGGGAAACCGTGCCCCACAGGACAAATCTGGCCCTAGACTGTTTTAGTATGTCC
The DNA here is from genome assembly GCF_030435755.1 of Ochotona princeps. Lineage (NCBI taxonomy): Eukaryota > Metazoa > Chordata > Mammalia > Lagomorpha > Ochotonidae > Ochotona > Ochotona princeps. Next base: position 63,844,832 of record NC_080865.1, on the reverse strand, counting down.
TCCAAACTCCAGAATCTTTGTCTTTATATTTTAAATAGTGATAAATAGAAGCAAATATTTCATTTAATAGAAGAAAACATTTCATTGCATGTAAAAATTATGCAAAACTCTAATTTTAATGTCCATAAATAAGCTTTCATTGGGACACTCCCACTTATTTAGTCATTACCTATAACTACTTTTTGACAATAAAGTGGCTTTCAAGTAATTGTAAGATAAATCACATGTTGTGCTCTTGTGTTACATTCCTACTAAGTGCAACTGCAAATGAATTATGCAATTATACCTCAGATATATTTCAAATGTTGTCGCTATCATAAACACATTTTGTTTATTTTTATTATCACCAAAATGCACAATGCTGAATCAAAGGAAGTACAGAAAAGTAGACTTTGAATGTCATCCTTTCAGATGCAATGAACTACGAATTATTTTGTTGTTGAGCTACATAGCAAAGCATCTTTATTTTGCAATGGCAAGATAAATGTGCTAACAGAACACAGTGCTTGCTAACATTACCAGACTAAGTATTCATCCCAATATTTCCAACTCACAACAAAGTGATAATCAGAAAAAAAAAAACACTTAAAATGGAATGTTTAATCACAGCCAAATTTCTTCACAAGAATGAAAATGAGGTCACTACCAAGGTGAGTTCTTGCGAATGCTATTTCAAAGAAAGTAATTTGTTATAGTGTGTAAATTAAATTATGTTTGCACCTTTTGAGTAAGAACAGTAGCATTAATAATTGAGTGCACTGGGGGCCCAGTACGGTAGCCTAGCAGCTAAAGTCCTTGCCTTGTACATGCCAGGATCCCATATGGGTGACAGTTCTAATCCCCGTGGCCCCGTTTCCCATCCAGCTCTCTGCTTGTGGCCTGGGAAAGCAGTCAAGAAAGGCCCAAAGCCTTGGGACTCTGCACCCATGTGGGAGACCCAGAAGAAGCTCCTAGATCCTGGCTTTGGATCAGCTCAGCTCTGACAGTTGTGGCCACTTGGGGAGTGTATCATCGGATGGAGGATCTTCCTCTCTGTCCCTCCTCCTTTCTGTATATCTGACTTTCCAATAAAAATAAATAGATCTTTAAAAAATAATAATTGAGTGCACTGGTAGCTATCAATGTTCAATATAATTTCAGTTGATTTCCTTGGCTTTTGCTGCATGCACAGATATTAATACCACTGCTCAATTTTTGCTCATACAAAGATGCAACACTAAGTTTGAAGTGACTGAAGAATTAGCTTGTATTAACAACATGCACTGAACAACTACAGACAAGAATATTTTCAACAAAACTGAGAAGCAACTAAGTCAGTGTAACTGAGAGTGGAATCTGATAAGACACATTAAAATTGATGAAGTTAAAGTATGCATGGTACAAAAAAATGATTAGTTGAAACAAGTTTTCAAAGTACATAAAAGTGAGAAGTATTTTAAGCACATGGCTGTCATATTACCTATTGTTAGGTACATTTTGGGAAATATTTGAAGTTTTTAATGTATTGTTGAATCAGTATCAATGATAAATTACATTCATTTTTCTGTGCTGAGTCATTAGCAGAATAAAAAACTTAATATACTGAGTTGTCCTGCCAGGTGGCAAACATGTCAATCACTTAGCAGTCAAATTTTTATCTGGTCTTTTCTATCCTTTTTTTCTTGTAGTATAACATTTGACTGTATACAAAAATAATTGATTGATTTCACTATGTGACTATGAAATAGTCTACTACCTCCAACAGAGAATCAAAAGAATTGTTTGTATAATAACAGGCCATTAAAGCAAAATCTAAAAGGCCTGCTTGCGCTTAGGGTTAATACATTGTATACAAACTCCTATCACAATAAAACACAATTATAAGGTTGGGAATTTGGTATAACAATGAAATCTTCAGTTAGGGCATTTGCTTCATACATCAGAGTGCCTGGCTTCAAATCCTGGCTCCATCTTCCTGTTGATGTGTATACACTTTGGGAAACAGCAGGTGATGCTTGAAATACTCTCTCTCACCTGTGTGGAATATTTGTATTGTCAGTTTTTGTCTGCCTCAGCCCTAACTATGGCAAGCATTTGGGAAGTGAAGTAATGAATGGGAGCGCCCTGTCTGCTTGTTTGTATATGCATATACATATATGGGGAAAGCCCACAGTTTCTGAATAAGTTCAAGTGTACCAAGTACAGACGAAGGAGTACAAGGCATTCACTGGCTCTGCCATGCAAAACAAAAAATAAAATTGATTTTGCATTGGAGGTCATTATTAATAACAAAATACAGTCTTATATTTATCCTGTATATATGATTATACTTAGGTTTCTTTTTCTTAAGATTTTTTCTTTATCATATTTGAAAGTCAGAATTACAGAGGGGTGGAGTAAAATGGCCATTTGAGGACTACATCAAACCTTATTATGACTTTTTTGGAGCTCAGGTTTGACACTGCAGCTTTTCTGAATTAAATGAATTACTTTTAATTACAGCAATTTTGAACATTAAAAGACTTTGGGAATTGGCTTTTGGTACCTACTTGGTAATGTTTCTTAATGAATGCAACATGCATTTACAAGGCAATGCAACACTGTGGTCGCCATTCTGATGACAATTAGCATTTGAATCACAAGTAACACAAAAATGCTGCAAATACTTCCCATCTGGTAAAATGTTAAAACAAGAAGCAAATTTTAGGTTTTCTGTCAAAATTAGAGTGGACACATTTACTGATCTCAAAATACAGTTCCGTTAGTACTTTTCCCACCTTGATGCACTTATAAAAGAAATTTTCCGTTTTTCAAAATCCAAATTGTGTCACTGAAAAACTTGTGCTTCCATTCAATTGAAAGTGATTAATCTATGCTGAAAGTCAAATATCAAGGAAGAATATAACTCTATAAATGTCTTTTCAACAATGAATATGCTCACTGAAAAATTATAAGCCCATGATTTAATAACATTGTTTGGAAATACCTGCGTAAAACCAAACCATTTAAAGGGAGAGACACATGAAATCATATTACAGACAAGCATTAAGAGATGAATATCTGTAATTCCTTTTAATGAAAAAGAACACTAACTCTGAACTCCAATTAAAGCAAAATTATATCCCCCTCTGTTCAAAAATCATGCCAGTTTTCTTAGCACTGGACCTTCATTACAAAAAAAAAAAAAATTTAACACACACACACAAAACCCCAAAACTAACAAACCTTCTATTTTAATGTTTTAGATATTCAGTTATTATTTATTTTAAAATTTTACTTGAAAGCAACAGAAAGATCTCCCAACTCTTGGTTTACTCTCAAACTGCCTACAGCAGTCAGGAGTAGGCCAAGCTGAAACTAGGATCTCAGAACTCCAACCAGGTGGCACAGGGAACGCAAAAATACTTGAATTCCTCACCTGCTGCCTCCCAGGGTGTGCAATGGCAGAAAGGTAGAGCCAGGACTCAAATGCCAGCCTTTTGATATGACAAGTGGGCACCCAAAGTGACATCTTAACCACTTTTTTTAAACCTAACACTGACATTTTACTTTCTCAAGTTTATCATTTTTACAGAAACAAAAAAACAGGTATCCAAAACAGCTAATCTCTAGAATTTCACTGCCGTCTGTGCCCAGTACAGTGGGGGGGAGACCAGCGTCGAATTTAAGCAGTCAACATGCACAAACTTCCCCCAGGCCATCTATGCTGGGACTCTTTTAAGAAACTAAGTAGCTTTTTACAAGCACCGGTCAGTTTCTGAGAACCAGTTTGGTTAGTCTAACAAAGTAAATAATTTTTGTTGTTATTGTTGTGTGCCATTTTCCTTTTAAAAGAGTGCACTGAGCTGGAACACAGGACGGGCACCTGCTTGGATTACTATTCAGCAAGACCAGTTCCTCCAGAACCCGGGGGACAGCATGCTGAGCGGCTCCGTGAATACTGACAGGGTACCCAGCAGGTCAGAGGCACAGTCCCGCTCAGGGGAGGGACACGACCCCACTGCTGATGAACACTGGATGTTCTTGTCAAACATACTGCCGCACTCTGCAGCTTGGAGTCCACAGACCAGTAGCCACTGGAAGGCAGCTGGCAAGAGCAGCTGTTAATGGATGCACACAGCCCCAGGTCGGTGGCGGTGACAAGCGCTCCCGAACCACAGTGTGCTTAAATAACGGAAGCAGAGCCCAGTTTTGCAATGCTACAGCTGCCAATCTCTCTCTCTCTCTCTCTCTCTCTCTCTCTCTCTCTCTCTCTCTCTCTCTCTCTCTCTCTCTCTCTCTCTCTCTCTCTCTCTAATGAAGATCACTTCCTGACTAGCAATTCTTACCAGATCTCTACACACTCGTTACAACAAAACCCAGCTGATGGTGCATTGAAGGTGGCAGGACACTGCAGGCAGGCTGTCTCACTCAATGTGCTGACATGATGCTACCGCGCAGAACACGGCTCTGGCCATGTGACCCAGATTCTCAGGGAGGAGCCCCGATATGCAATCTTGACAGACATGAAAAGGAAGCAAGCTAAGTGGAGGCGGGATGCTTTCCAAGGGGCAGAGATGGTATTTGGTTAGTTGACTGATCTTTGCATCAGCAGCTGCCACTCCCCGGTAGGCAGCCAGTTCGCGGGCCTACAAGGTCTTCCTCAAGGTCAGGACGCTAACAATGGACCCCACTCTTTCTGCAGCCAGCGCCTTCTCATGCCAGTGTTGCAGCACGGAGCTGCTGTTGTTGGAGGGGCTCTCCAACCCGTGGGAAATGTACTTTATCAGGAGGTTCTTTTCCAGGGACTACACAGCCTTCTGGATATCACTGACCTTGAAGGAGATGAGCACATCCAGCATGATGATGCCCACATGGTCCTTCATGGCCTGACTCTTGGTGTTGATGTTGGGGGGTGAGGGTGGGGGTGGATGTTGAGCGTGGACTGCAGGGTGGCCATCATGTTTCCTAGCTGCAGACACTGGTCCACCTGGCTCTCGTGGGGCCCCACCTGGCCAATGCCGCTGTCGTCCTCATCCACGAACTTGTTTTCGTCATACTCATCCACATCTACCTTGTGGAAGCACCCCAACCGCACGTCGTTCTTCCGTGCTACCCCTCATACAAGAAGCCACATGCTTCTTGTTTCCGCTCCAAGGCATGACTTCCTCTCCCCACATTATATTTTAATTTTATCAATAAGCAGCAGAAATTCGTTTTCTCTGCTGTTACGTAAAGAACTATAGATTATATCCAATATCGCTTTTTGGCCCACATAAAGTCTGAAATATTTTTTAACTCCTTTACTGCTGAAAATGCTCCAATCCTTTTGTAATATTCCACGTGGGCTGATATAGCTCTACTCCCTAACTCCACTGACTATTAATTCTCCCCTTCTCTTACTTCATTCATGGGCCTGGAATACTTTTTCTCTACCTATGAATGCATATACTTTTTCACTTAGCACAGATTTTGCTCAAAGTTCACCTCATCAAGGCTTTTCCAAGGCACTCTGTAAAATTGTAACATTTTTAGTGATCCCTCCCAACACTTTTCTGGCTTCCACCTGTTCTCCATAATATGCTATACCATATTATTTTTTAGTTATTCACTAGCGCCTCTATTTGTTCACATGAAGGTAGACTCTACAAGTTAGTAATTTTTTTCTCCTGTTCTACTCACAAGTATGTCTACAGCGCTTTGAACAATAAATGACAAATTGTACATCATCAAAAATATTTAACGTGTGACACTTTTAATCTGTTCTTTCTTTTAATTATTTTTTTAATAATCTTACTTAGTTGATTCGGGAACATAGTGTCAAGGGCTACAGGGTGAAAGTGGGTAATACCATTGTTTCCACATCAATATCATTTTACCCTGTATCTGGGGTCAGGGAAAAAAACAAAGGGAAAAGCCCCACCCAACCTCCCACCCATCCCAGATCCCCAACGGGAGGCGCGCTCTGAGGGTCCTGCTCATACAGTTTTGATAGTTCATCAGTTCTGGAATGCTGCCGATCTCTCAGTTCCAATCGCAATGAATCCTATTCAGAGTCCACTGGCTGACAGTCTCTTCATGGTGGTGGTTCTAAGATCAGCAGTTCAGTTGGAGGGATCTCCAAAGAAACTTCGTCTGAGATGATCCCAGGCCTGATTCTTGTGTGAGTTTGCTAGTACAGAGTCTGACACCGTCCGTCACACCAATCAGCTTATGCACATGCTGGTCATTGGGATTGCTGAGTCAGTTCTGTTTCCAGCCCTGTCTTCAAGATTTATTTATTATTTTTATTGGAAAGACAGACAAGATTGTATGGAGAGGAGAGACAAAGATCTTTCATCTGCTGATTCACTCTCCAAATGGACACAATAGCTGGAGCTGAGCTCCAATCCTAAACCAAGAGCCAAGAACTTCTGGGTCTCCCATGCAGGTGCAGGGTCACAAGGCTGTAGGCCATCCTCTGCTGCTTTCCCAGGAAACAAGCAGGGAGCTGGATGGGAAGTGGAGCAGCAGATGCACAAAACGGCATCCAAATGGGATTCCAGTGCTTGCAAAGTGAGGATTAGGTGTTTAGCAATCTCTGAATCTCTCTCTAATCTCTAATCTCTAACCTCTAATCTCTCTCTGTCTGTCTCTCATTTCTCTCTCTAAAGATTTATTTATTTATTATTAAAAAGGTAGAATTACAGAAAGAAGGAAAGATAGAAAGATCTTCTGAACTCTGGTTCAGTCCCCAAGAGGTCCTAACAGTTGGAGATAAGCTGATCCGAAGCAAGGAGCAGGAGGATCCTCCTCTGGGACTCCCACATGGGTGCAGAGTCTCAAGGCTTTGGGCCATTCTCTATCCTCTACTGCTTTCCCAGGCCATAAATGGAACCAGATGGGAAGTGGAGCAGCTGGGATACAATCCCGTGTCTGTATGGGATGGGGGTGGAGGTGGGTTGCAATGTAAGGGCTTAGCCACTAAGCCACCTTGCTGGGCTGGGCCTCACTTTTCTCTTAAACACGCGTTTCAATAAGTATCCACGCCATGCATTCATCACCTGCAGTCTTATTAGCTTCCTTCTCTGCTCATCATCACCATTTTTTTGTTAACCCTACAGTTACTCTATTTTCCCATTTCACACAAATAATGAACATCCTTTTCTTTTTTTTAAAGATTTATTTATTTTTATTGGAAATTCAGATATACAGAGAGGAGGAGAGACAGAGAGGAAGATCCTCCATTTGATGATTCACCAAGTGGCATGCCAAAGAAGTCAGTTTCAGAGAAATTTATTCAAATAATTTATCTATTGGGCCAGTGCCATATCATGGTAGGTTAAGCTTCTTTCTATAGTGCTTCATCCCATATGAGGACTGGTTCAAGTCATGGCTACTCCACTTCTGATTCAGGTCCCTGATAATGGACCTGGGAAAGCAGCGGAAGACACCTACAACCATGTTAAAGACCCTGGAAAGCAGCGGAAGACACCTACAACCATGTTAAAGACCCTTAAGAAGCCTCAGACTCCTGGCGTCAGAACAGTCCCGTACCAGCCATTACCATGATTCTCTCTCTCCATCCCTCTCTCTCTCTCTCCTCCCTCTCTCTCAGTCTTTCTCCCTCTTTCTTTCCCTCTGTCTCTCCTTAGCTCTCTGTAAATTTGACATTCAAATAAAAATAAAAATAAATAAATCTTTAAAAAATTGTCTAGGATAAAATCCCATTGGAAACCATCATTTTTAGATACAAGCTCTAAATGATTCTTATAAAATATTACATGTTAGGTTTTAAAATTTTGAAGCCTGAAGAAGGTGCAAAGAGATGGCAATTTAAGGCAGAAATGTCTTTTCTGTGGAAAGCACTTGTTGGAAGAGGGTCATGTGGATGTAATAAAATTGGCTTGAACATGCAGAAAGCCCCATTGGCAGCTGTTAATCAAAGCTGATGATTTATTCTATATGATTCTGTCAGTTTACTATGTTTCTTGAGAGGAACTCCTGAAAATGTGCTGGTCTGGCCAGAGGAGTGTCAGGCTTTTAGAATTAACTGTTTATGTCCATCTGTCTAGTAGATCCTTATACATATGTGTGGATGTTCAGTCTTTCTGAGATTGAATTTATAACTTCATATTCTTTCTTACTGTATGACATCTATTAAGTAATAGAACAGTATCTATTTGCAATTAGCATTGCACTGGTGATTGTATTACTTGCTAGTATGTGTTTTGGTGATAGCTTCACTAAATCAATCTGGAACTGACATAGTAAAATGAGAAATACTGAAGGTCATTGCATAGTTGGTGAGGCTAAGTTCCTTGTAACTAAATTAATGTGTGATTCCTTAATAAAGCTTGACATATTTGAAAGACAGAGTTCATTCAGACAACATACTTCATGAATAGGATCTACTCACAAAAAAACTACTACAGCCTCAAAATGTTCTTAAATTGTCTGGATGTTCAAAGGCTAATTTAGCACTTAATACTTTAAACTTTCTTCTCCTACATTTTTTTCCCTATTTATCAAATCCTCTTCATCTTGAGGGATTGGTTTCTGAAACCCTAGCACATGACAAAATCTGCAGATGCACTAGTCCCTTACATAAAATGGCACAATGTTTTTCTACAATTTATGCATATTCTTGATAAGTTAAAAATTATCTCTAGATTCTTATAATGCTTAATATAATGCAAATGTTATGTAAGGGGCCCAGCGCCATGGCTCAGTTCTCACCTTGCAAATGCCAGGATGGCATATGGGTGCTGGTTCATGTTCTGGTAGCCACACTTCCCTCCTATCCCCCTACTTACTGTCCGGGAAAGCAGTAGAGATAGCTCAAGGTCTTGGGAACCTGCACTCACATGGGAAACCCAGAAGACACTCCTTGTTCCTGGCTTCAAATTGGCTCAGCTCTGGCTGTTGTGATGACTTGGGGAGTGAACCAGCAGATGCAAGATCTTTTTCTATGTCCCACCTCTTTGTAAAATTTGATCCGTCTTTCCAATAAAAATAAATAAATCTTTAAAAAATATTATGTAAGTAGTTGACATACTATACTGTTGGAGAAAAGACAGAAAAATTGTACACATGCACTATAAATTCTTTTTCTAAAAATATCTTCCATCTATAATTAGTCAAATCAAGAATATGGAATTCAAAGTGTAGATAAATCCAGTTATATAGTAGCATATCTTTCCAGAAAAGAATAATCAACTCTTCTCACATAAATAACATCATTAGGAGTTCTGGGGTGAACATGATAATTCGAATAGAAATTTCGAATAGGGTATGGGGTACACAGGAGTGTGTGAAGATAGCTATCTCCAATAATTTTTAACCCCATGTTTATACATATAGCCTTTACTAGTCCTTCAAGTAATACCACCTCTCTCACTTTCCCCAAGTTCATTGCCCAGAGAAGGGAGAACCGTTCAAGGAGGTTGGATGCCATATCTCTATTCTTCTTTTGGTGAGATGTTGACAAAATGGGGAAGGGAATCATTCACAAGTATGGACAGTCATGACCAGAATAGCTACCACTGGGTTGATTATTCACAGCAGACTCTTATCCTCCTTTTTTGTTGTTTTTGTGGCTGTTTTTGTTCCAGCCTGTTTTCATTTCTGTTCCGTTAATATGACTAATGAATCACAGGGAAAAGGGAAGGAGGAGTGAAAGGAGGTGCTGAGTGTATATCAGCCTTGTCTGTGCCCCCACCCTGTAACATGGTGATATAACAAGGAATGCAGCTTTTTGGTCCTCATCTTGCTTCAGGCACATAGTTTCTAAACTCTTGAAATCTTCCCTTATATGTTAATAAAATGTCTGATGAATGGATTATTCTGGGTGTCCTTAGGATGGGGACCAGGTGTCAGAGAAACCAACTATATTACTGCAGGCTTGTAATGTTTAGTCCCCAGTCCCTGATTTGTGCAAATGGGAGAGGCTCTGAGATTGAGTTTATCACTAATAGCCAATGATGCAATCACTCATGTCTCCAAAGTGAAGCTTCAGTTAAAACCTGATAAGACAGCATTCTGAGAGCTTTGGGGTTGTTAGGCACATGCGGATGGTGAGAAAACAGTGGCCAATGAGGGCACGGAAACTCTGCACTACTCCTTCCGCACATACATTTGCCCTAAGTATCTCTACTATGTGTCTGTTTTTGAATTACATCCTTTTTATAATAAATGCATAGTAGTAAGCACAATGCTTTCTGCGTTCTATGAGCTACTGTAGCAAATGGTCAAGTCTGCAGTGGGGAGATGATAAGCGAACATTCTGTTTCTATTCATTTGGTCAAAAACATAAGTGATAATTTAGAGTTGCAATTCACTTTTGAAGTGGAGGTATCTTTTGGGACTCTATCACTAGACTCAAAACTCTCTAGACAGAATGTCAAAATTTAGCTAAATTGTAGCTATCTAGCTGGTGTTGAAGAATTTGTAAATATGGGAAAACTATAAATATAAATACATTTTTAGGCCAAAAGTATTGCTGTGAGAGTAGTAAAAATGGGGGGAAAAGATATATTTTTTTAATAGTATACACTCCCTGAATAGAATCACATTCCAATCTTGAACGCTAAGCTTCACAACTGCTTTTAGTACTTGCTTTTCCTTTCTGCTTTTATGTTTTGTTTTCTTTTTTTTAAGTCAGCCATTTTCATGATAATTTCCTTTTGTTGTGATTATTTGTAGAGTCACATTGCCCCAAGTTAAGTTGATTCCATCTGGTTTAACAAAGGACACTTTTATAGACGTTTATGCTACATTGGATCATACTGAAAGTATACTTGGTAATAACTTTTAGAAAAAAAAATTAGTAGTAAATATCTGGATCATCAAATGTCGATAATGAATCTTCCTCATGGAAACATGTCATTTTGTACTATTTTTCAAAACAGCCAACCAGTGTGTTTTACCTTATAAATGCCGGGGGTATTGAAAGCTCTAATCGTTCTTTTTCTCAACTGAAGTGTTTTTCAGTGGTCTAGAAAGGTATGATAGGTAATGTACTAGTAAAGGAAAGAGAGTGTATGCATTATTGCTGAACTTGCTTTTGAATTAAAAAATCAAAATGCATATATGTACATAAATACCCTACCTTTACCTGGGGAGATGGCACTGTTTTAATGAAAAAGGAAAAACCAGTGTGATTATTTGTAGAGCTATATTGCTGCAAATTTAATTGCAACATAAATTGGAAGACCAAGTATAAACTTCACAGTGCACAATGAAGAAGGAATCTGTTTGCTTTTTATATATATATATATATTTCTGGTTTCTGTTTGAGTAGTAATTCTCATGGAGAAGAGACAATCTGAAGTGAACAAAAATTTGAACATAGTTCATTTACTTAGAGGTATTCCACACTATCATTAACTTCTGAGTAATCATCCTATTTTCTCTCTTGAGGTCTGCCATAAGTCTGAAGAGGAATTTCTCTACAGAGCAAAGCAACTATCCTCCTTTTGTTCCCTCCAGGAATACATCTTAGAGTTTGTCAGAGAATAAAGCTGCAAGCTGAACACCAGCTAAGAACTTTTCTGCATTGTTCACAAACCAGGCTTCAACCAAAGGTACTAAGAGGAAGGCAGAGACCAGGGGTTATGAGTTTTATCCTTTCTTTTTGAAGGAAGGCTGGATTACTCTAATCTTTTGGTTCTCTCTTTGCCTTTAAATTATATCCATATTGGCCCAATTTGATAGCTCAGTGGACTAAATCCTCACCTTGCATGCACCTGAATCCCGTATTGGTGTCAGTTCTTACCCTGGCTGCTCCACTTCCCATCCAGCTCCGTGTTCATAATTTGAAAAGCAGTAGAGGATGTTCCAAAGTTTTGTGACCCTGCACCCACTTGGGAGACCCAGAGGAAACTCCTGGCCCCTGGCTTTGCATCTGCTCAGCTCTGGCCATTATGGCCATTTGGAGAGTGAATCAGAGGTTGCAGGATCTTTCTGTCTCTCCTTGTCTCTGTAAAACCTGAGATGCCTTTCCAATAAAAATAAATAAATATTTTGAAAAAATATGTCAATATAAGACAGAGGATTTGGCAGTGGTATCGATACATTTTTCCAAGTAGGTAGAAAATAACAGTATGTCTCTTTTTAAAATGAATTCCTTTAAGAACCGTACTAGTACAAGGTAACTGGTCACAAATATTAACAAAAGCCCTCAAGACAGTAGGAAGGATTGGCAGCAGTGATCTTTGAAAAGATTTATTTAATTTATTTCAAAGATAGGGTAATATACAAGAAGGTGACTCTAAGAGATAGTCTATCTGTTGATTTAGTCTATAAATAGCCACAACAGCGTGATTGCACTAGATCAAAACCAGGAGCCTGGGACTCCATCTGGATCTTCCAGGTGGATAGCAGGGGAAAAGTATTTACACCATAATCTGCTGCCTTCCCAGACACATTCGCAGCAAACTTGGTTGGAGGCAGGGTACCAGGGCTGGAATCATCACACCAATAAGGGATTCTGGCAGTGGCTTAGCCCACTGCGCCAGAATGCCTGACCCCTAACAATAATAATCTATTAGTTTTCAGTGATATTCAGTGAAAACTGACACTGGCTAATACACATTTAGGAGAGCTCAAAGAAAGAAGCCAGGGTCTTCTAACAGAAAATTCTGAAGCTCTGGTGGATTTGTGGAAGTGGTTTTACGTCTCAAGTAAAGACCATGAGTGTGACCAAAATAAAAGGAACTTATGACAGCAATATCAAGATTACAGGAGCATTAGTAAAATGGTTCTTATTATTTTTTTAATCATTGCTACAGAAGCACAAGCTGCTTGATTGGAGAGACTTGTAGATGATAGCCTAACATTGAGAAGCATCTTGTCAAATTGCAAACTCTTACATTGCATCCAGGAATGTTATGCTAGACATAACAGTTAATTCTGAAAAGCAACCTCTTTGTTTAAAAGAAAAAAACAAATCATTGTAGCCATATACGCAGGACTCACTGGTCTTTTGGATTGGCCTGATACGTAAATTAGCCACGGAAAATCAAAGTGCAGAAAACATTTCCAGTGATGTTTCCTCTTATTCTAATAGTTAACAAAGTCATCCTACAATTTTACAATCAACCAAAATCAAAAATATAAAATGGAAAATTCCATAAAAAACACTAAATGAGTTTAATTTTTTAAATTATTATTTTATTTTGATAATCTTTATATAGTTGATTAGGGCACAAAAGGTCAAGGGTTACAGGAAACTGGGTAAGACCATTGTTTCCACACTTTTTTTTTCTGTATTTGGGGTTAAGGGGTAGATAAAGGGAGAAGTCCCACCCAGCTCCCACCCATCCCAGAATCTCCAATGTGGGTCATGCTCCAGGGGTACTGCTCAAGTGATTCTGATAGTTCAACAGTTATGAATTGCTCCCAATCTTGCCACTCCAAGCACGATGAAATCTCTGCAGAATCCACTGGCTGACACAGTGCTCCTTAGAGTCTCCATTTGCCCAGATTTTCATTGCCAAGACATGGTTGGGTAGATGATCAATTTGTTCTGTCCTGTGTCCTCTGTTGTGGTTCCAGGTGTCCTCCATAGGCTCCAATGGATTGTAATATCCTCCATGCGGACCTAAATATGCTGTCCACCACTGCTCCATTTAAGCCACTGAGGAGGTCCAGCTGTGACACATGCACTCCATGGTCAGACCTTGGAACCTACACTCCTCTTCATGGTGAGGTTCTAAGTTCAGCAGTTCAGATGGAGGGATCCCCAAAGAAACTTAGTCTGAGATGATCCCAGGCCTGATTCTTGTGTATGCATGCCAGTACAAGGTCTGGCACAGCCCGTTGCCCCAATCAGATTATGCACATGCTGGTGGTTGCAATTGCTGGGTCAGTTTTATTTCCAGCCCTGCTTTTTACAACAACCAATGGGTGTTGCAGTCCAGCTTGTTCCTGCCCACCACACCACACATTCAGCCCTCACACAAACTAGTGGGAGCTGTAGCCTAGTCAGAGCAACCTGCAATAACCCCCCACCAGACCTGCCCCCTGCCCTGGTTCCAGTATGTACAGCAGACTGATCCAGTCTATCCCACATCCCATTCAGTTCGCATACATGTCAATGGGCATTGAAACCTAGTTCATTACAATCAGCCCCACTATCCAGCCCACACACATGCTGGTGGCTAGCAATGCCTGCCCCAGTGCTGGTTTTCATGCTCACCAGTATGAATGGTAACCCAAGAGAGAGGTGCCCACTATTTCCCTAATGGGCCCACTCCCACTGTTGCATCATGTACTCTCCAGGTGTTTCTGCAGAGTAATTTGACAGAATTAGCCCCCAATGCTAGCATCTGCCAGGTGATGTTGCGGCAAAGCCCAACCAACCCTCACCAACTCGGATGTATGCTTGTACTAGTAGGAACAGTTAACCTAGGATGGCTTATCCCCCATCTACCTCCGATGAGGCCCACAGGTGTTGTAGCCCTGCCTGGTCTGGTTTGTCCCCATCCCAACTCATGCTCTCCAATGGGAGTGGTCACCCAGCAGGGGTGCCCTCTATATTCCCCCTATCAGCTTTGCCCTCTTCACTCCCACTTCTCACGTGTGCTGGTTGGGTGCTGTGGCCCAGGCTGGCAGGTCCCACCTCTCCTCCACATTTGCTAGTGGGTGCTGTAGCCTGACATGGCCTGGCTCACCCCCCAATTCTGGCTCATATTAGTGGGGGTAAAAGCCTAGCCTAGCCCAGCCAGCACCCTATCCCAGCCTTAGTGTGTACAGGTATGTGTTACAACCAAACCCGGCCAGACCCACACTCCATTCTGGTGCATGGATTCGCCAACAGGTGATGTGAACTGGTTCAGCCTTGTCTGCCCCAGACTTGTGCCAAATCTATCCCAGTGGGTACAGTTCCCTGGCATGGTCAGGGCTGCTCCCTATTGTGGTTTTTGCCCTCACAGCAACTGTGTCTTGACTGAGGAGTTTCCCCAATTCCTCCATTAGAACCTCTCCCAGTGTCAGATCTCATGAACACTGGTGGGTCCATGGGCAAGCCCTGCTCAGTCCACCTCTGACCTAGCAGGAACAGTGGCCTATCCTGTCTGGTCTTCAACGCATTCCGGTTCTTACTGTTGGATGTTTCAGCCTAGCCAAGGCTGGTCCACACACAGACCCAGTTCACACATGGCTCAGTGGGACAAAGATGGTCTAGCTCATCCTACCCCTACCCTGGTCCTCCAGAGCACCAGTTGCTGCTGGACCCTAGCCCAGTCAGGTGCGCCCAGTCCCAGTCCACACTTGTATCAAGGGACACTGCAGCCATATCCAAATCAGAACACAGCTCCCACTCTGGCACCCGCATTCAGCAGTGTGAACTACAAACCAGTGAGGATGTCCCTTTAGCTCCCCAACCTGGCTTGTTCCCAGCCATATATCACGTGTGTGCCAGTGGTTGTTATGTATGACGCAGCTTCGCATAGCTCATCACCTGTCTTGGCCTTTGACTTTGATGTTGTACCTGGCCTGACCCAGCCAGCTCCCTGTCCTGATTCTCACTGGTGGGTGATGGAACCTGGCCCTGCTCAGTTTATTTCCATCCCTGGCTCATGCAAACCAGTATGTAAGAGCCTAGCTTGGCATGACCTGTGCTCCAGCCTGGTTTCTGCAGTTGCTGGTGAGCTAAGGCTTGCCTGGCCCTGCCCCGTCTGCCCCTGTCCATAACCAACTCACACATTAGCCAACAATTGGAGCTACTTTGCTCACCTTGCCTGACCCCCTAGGTCTGGACCATGTGATCATCAGTGAAAGTTATGACCTACTAGGGGAGTTTCCCACGTTGCCGTACTTGACCCACTCTCAGACCCAGATCTCATATATGCCAGTGCATGTTAGGCCTGTACTTAGTATAATCTGCCCTTCAATCTTGGCCTTGTATGAGATGGTGAATGTTGCAGCCTGGCTTGCTCCATGCTGTTTTAGGATGCACATGCAAGTACTGCAGCCTGGATCTGCCCAGACTACTGTTAGTCTCTGTACTTATGAGTGATGGCAGGTTCCATGGTTACACCTAGCTTCTCCCATGACCACTCCAACTCTTGAGCTAACCATAGGGACTTGCATTTCCCCGGGGTTGGGCCCACATATTCCCCACAGATTCTACCCCTGGACCTGGTTATCTTGAGTGCTTGTTAGTGTCGTGACCCTGCCTAATGTGACCCATCCCTTGTACTGACATTCTGTCAGGTACTAGGATCTAGCCCTGCTATACAGGCCCCCAGCCCTCGCTTTGGCTTGGACTGGTGTGTGGTGGTCAGCATTGTTCAGTTGTAACAAGTCCTACACAAGACTCACATGTAGGCTGGTATATCAGTCTGACCCATACAGATCGTCCAGACTCTTCCTTACAAACCACCAGGTCTCATCTCAGTACCCTTGCTTACCTTCAAGTAAAGTATCCTTTTAGTTAGGAGTCCCTCAGGATATATTCCTCATCAACACGCCCAGTGGCTTCATTCATGGATGTACCTAGGCAGCAATTCCATACCCTCAAGACCCCAGAGCTCACTGCCAGGCAGCCCATGTGCTGATTGGAGGAGCCCAGAGGAAATTGGCGAGCTGGCCACCCAAAGCCCAGGACTCGCTCAATGGCGGCAGTGGTGGCTGTGTCCTGGGGCCCAAGCACTGCGTCCTTCCTGGCTTCGGTACTCCCATCAAATGCCAGGCTGCTCTCCACCCAGGCCCTGAGGTTGAACTCCACTAGGTCCCTCCCACTGCACAATGGTGGCGGCAGGAGTCAGGACCTGTCTTTGTTCCCAAGAGATCCTCTCCCAGCTTACCCACCACAATTAGAGAAACCTCTTTGGCCCAGGCAAGCCCAGTACTTGCTCACCACTTGGTAGTGATGGCTGTGGCCAGGGCTCCAAGCACTGTGTCCAACCCAGCTTGGGTATTCCCAGCACTTCCTGAGTTTCAAATGGTAGAACTTTCTCAGGAGAGTGAAGGCATCAGACATCCTGCTATCCATTTTGCCCTTTCCTGACCAGGACATGAATCATGATTTTTTGTTTCAACATATTCACACTGTACACATTATCCAGCCATTAGGCAGTAGGCATGTAAGTTTTCATGACTATCTCAGTATGCAGTACTGCTTTTCAAATAAACTTTGTATGGTAGTAACCTAATCCTTTGCAGTAATACCCATGGCACTCAGCACACTTTAATTCTACATGTAGACAACATATCATCTCACATCATCACAAGAGAAAGGTGAGTACAGTACCACAAATTTTTCTGAGAGAGACAGTTGACAACCTTGGCCTTTTCATTACATTACGTTACTATAATTGCTATTCCTCTTGCTGTGCATTTCTTACTGTGTCTAATATATAAATTAATGTTTCATAGGTCTTTGTGACAAAAATACATGGTATACTTAGTACTGGGTACTATTGCAAAGTTGCAGGCATCCACTGAGCGGTTTGGAACATATATTGCACAGACAAGTTTGTGCTACCATAAATTTGTTCTCTCATTCTTGAGTCAAACAGCATCAGCACTTTTTAAAAAGATAATGAAACATTTGTAGTTTTTCTCATATAGCTTGAAATGAAGTATTGAAATCCCGCAAAATATCTTAATAAGATTTTCATTGTGTTTAATATGCTGCCAAAAGATGATGTTTAATGACATGCAAATTTGCCACAATACTAAACAATGTTTATAAGTAGTAACTGTCCTTTTTACATTTTAAATAAACATTTTTTCTTCAAGAATCATAGAGTTCTGACCATTCTGATGATACCCGAAGGATTCAGTAGCATGTCACTTTGTGAATCTTCTCACTTGCTTCTAAACAAACAAAGCAACATAATTCAAATTTGATTTAACCTACCTTGATAATGATTATTAACATACATGCCGCTCGTGCTCTAGTAGGTTTCCAGAATGAATAAGATGCATTCCCTGTCTGCAAAAATATATGCTGTAGGCAAAAAACATGATGAAAAAAAGCCTGGTGCCTTGGCCTAGCAGCTAAAATCCTCGCCTTGAACGTGCCAGGATCCCATGTGGGCACCGGTTCTAATCCTGGCAGCTCCACTTCCCAACCAGCTCCTTGCCTGTGGCCTGGGAAAGCAGTGGAGGACGGCGCAAAGCCTTGGGTTCCTGCACCATCGTGGAAGACCCGGAGGAAGTTCCTGGCTCCTGTCTTTGGATTGGTTCAACACCAGCTGTTGTGGTCACTTGTGGAGTGAGTCATTGGACGGAAGATCTTCCTCTCTGTATCTCCTCCTCTATATATATATCTGACTTTGCAATAAAAATAAATAAATCCAAAAAAAGAAAAATAACTTCCTTATTGTATATTTTGGCCTACTTTTTAATCAAACAAGTAATAAATAAATATATTCTCTTTTTAAAATACTCCAAGGGAAGATGATGCGGTGCAGCACGTTAAGCCACCACTTAAGACGCCTATATTCCTAGAAGAGCCAAGAGGCTCAACACAGAGACTCCTAGAACTTATACGAGAGTCTGGTAGAGTGGCAGGGTACAAAATTAATGAACAAAAATAAACAGCCATAGTGTATGCAAACAGCCCCAAGTTGAAAAAAAGATCTAACCAGCAAAATACCATTCAAAATAACACAGAAAAGTATGAAATATCTGGGAATTAACCTAACCAAAAATGTAGGAGACCTATTTGAAGAAAACTACAAACCACTTAAAAAAGAAATTGAACAAGACCTCGAAAGATGGAGTAACATCCCATGCTCCTGGATAGGTAAAATCAATATCATTAAAATGTCTATATTGCCAAAGGCAATATATACATTCAACGCAATCCCAATCAAATTGCCCAAAACATTCTTCACGGATCTGGAAACAATGATCCAAAGGTTCATCTGGAAACACAAAAAAACACGAATAGCTAGAACCATCCTGAAGAACAGGAAGTTAGCAGGGGGAATCACAGTTCCAGACCTCTGGACATACTATAGGGCAGTGGTTATCAAAACAGCCTGGTACTGGCACAAAGATAGAGAGGAAGATCAATGGAGTAGAATAGAAACACCAGACGGGAACCCACACAGATACAGCCAAATAATCTTTGACAAAAGGACAAACGATAATCCAGGCAAATGGGAAGGTCTGTTCAATAAATGCTGTTGGGACAACTGGTTGATAGCCTGAAGAAACAAAAAGATAGACCCACATCTCTCACCATACACCAAGATCAAATCTAAATGGATAAAATATCTAAACCTACATCCAGAAACCTTTAAACTTTTGGAAGAAAATGTTGGAAATACTCTGCAAGATCTAGGGGCTAGGTCCCTACTTCCTAAGAAGGACACCAAAAGCAGTAGAAATCGAGACCAAAATAAACAAATGGGACCTCATCAAACTAAGAAGCTTCTGTACAGCAAAGGAAACAATCAACAAAGTAAAAAAGCAGCCCACAGAATGAGAGAAGATCTTTGCGCACGACATAGGTGACAGAGGGCTAATCTCCAGAATATACAAAGAACTACAAAACAGCCAAAACACCAAAACAAACAAGCCACTCAAGAAATGGGCATGGGAAATGGGCAGACACTTCACAAAGGAACAATCCCAAATGGCAAATAAACATATGAAAAAATGCTCAAGTTCCCTGACAATAAGGGAAAACCAAATTAAAACATCAGTCAGGTACCACCTAACGCCAGTAAGATTGGCCCACATGAATAAAAGCACCAACAACACTTGTTGGCGAGGTTGTGCGGAAAAGGGAACCCTACTCCACTGCTGGTGGGGCTGCAGGCTGGCACAGCCTCTATGGCAATCAGTATGGAGAACATTCAAACAACTCAAAATCAACATACCGTATGATCCAGCAATAGCACTCCTAGGAATATATCCAGAACAATTGTTTTATGAGAAACCAACATGCACTCCTATGTTCATAGCAGCACAATCAGTAATTGCAAAAACATGAAAGCAGCCAAAATGCCCATCAACAGAGGATTGGGTCAGAAAGCTATGGTTCATCTACTCCATGGAATACTACTCAGCTATTAAAAAAAACAAAATGCAGTTCTTTGTGGCCAAATGGGCCAAACTGGAAACCGTAATGCTAAGGGAAATGAGCCAATCCCAAAAGGTTAAATACCACATGTTTGCCTTAATTTAAGATGATATGGTGTTATGTATAACATGTTATGTTATGTATGTTATATGTTGTGTATAAACTAAAATTGAAATGTCAATGAGGTGGTCACAGAAGGTGGTTAAGAACTCGCATTTACTTTTAACATATTGGTTACTCATTACTATGCCAATTAATTCCATAATGATTAAAATTTTTGCTGATGGTATGGATGATACTCTGCTGGCTCTGTCTTCAGACCAGAGAGGGTATACCTAAGAAGCCGTTGAACTTGACTGGACAATAAGATGCTGGACTCTATGTTTGGTATATGCTTGCAATGGGGGAATCTCAACTGAACTTGAACTGTGGTTATGCAACAAGGTGGAGGACTCCACCATGGTGGGAGGGTTTGGGCAGGGGTGGGGAGAATCCAAGTACCTATGAAACTGTGTCACATAATACAATGTAATTAATGAATTTAAAATAATAAATAAATAAAAAAAGACGCCTATATTCCTTATTGGAGGCTGGATTTGAATCTCAGCTGTTGTGCTTCTGGTCCAGCTTCTTGATAATTTGGAGGTAGAAAATACTGGTATGACATATTTGGGTTCCTGTCAGTACATGGGAAATCCAGATGGTAGCTCCTCAGTCCTGGCTTTGGCCTTGCCCAGCTCTGGCTGCTGTGGGCATGTGGGGTTGAACCAGCAGATAGAGCTCTCTTTATTTGTCCCTCTCTCTCTGTCATTCTGCCCTTCAAACTAATTAACTGATCTTTTCAAAATATTTTAACATAATTAGAATTGTGTAAGTGCAGCTAAACCACTGTTTCTCCTCTACCAAAAATGCTCTGTTCTGTTCAAGTGTGAAAGCCAGTGTTACCACTTATGTGTCATTCCAGATATTTAATATGTTTATGTAAGTAATGTTGCTTTGTTTTGTGCTTCCATCTTAAACTAGGGGCCCTCATTGTGGCACAATGGGTAAAACTGCCACTTGCAATGGGAGCAAATGGACATTGGTTAGAGTCCTGTCAAATCCACTTCATGCCTAGCACCCTGCTAACGCACCTAGGAAGGCAGCAGATGATGCCCAGTGTTTGGGCCTAGCTACCCTCATATGGTAGAACCAGAAGAAGTTCCTAGCTCCTGACTTTGGCCTCCTCCAACCCAAGCCATAGGGGTTGTGAATCAAGCCAATAGAAGATTCTCTCTCTCTCTCTCTCTCTCTCTCTCTCTCTCTCTCTTCTATCTCTCTCTCCATCCCTCTGTAATTC
The DNA here is from genome assembly GCF_030435755.1 of Ochotona princeps. Classification (NCBI taxonomy): domain Eukaryota; kingdom Metazoa; phylum Chordata; class Mammalia; order Lagomorpha; family Ochotonidae; genus Ochotona; species Ochotona princeps. The sequence goes on along the minus strand of NC_080865.1, from coordinate 63,823,509 downwards.
TGCCATTCAAATAAATAACCCTAAAAATCTAAAAAAAAAAATCCATACCTTACAGAGTAGCTGCTATCTATGTTATTAAAAAAATCTTGAAGGTTTTAGCATGCAGGTGTAATAATCATAGCATTCAATATAATGAGGTAAAGATCTAACTCTCCTTTTACTGCTGTTACATCTATTTTTAATATTTAAGTTATATATTACGTATCATTATGCTTTTTCTTTGAATTTACTGTAATTGAGTCAGTTTCTTGAGTCAAAATATCTTCTTTATTTTTTACTTCTTTTCACTGAAACATCCATTTTGTCATATCCTATCTGTGTGATAGATGCTGCCCTCCAATTCTAAATACATTTTAGCAATAATTTACTCAAATTACATGTCAAGCTATGACTTTAAGTTTTCAAGTTGTAGAGGTTGCTACTTTGCTATATCTTGCCACATTTTGGCTATTTTTGATTTTATTGCACATTGGTCAGTTACCATGAAGTATAAGATTTTCTTTCTTAAATTGTTTAGGGATTTTTTTTTTTTTTTTTTGCGACTGAGCATGCAGTTAGTTTTTAAGAATACTTGAAGAAATTCCTATTCCTTATCAGGTTCAAATATCTGTGTGTGTTGATAATACAGGTAGATCAGATTGAGTTTACCAATTATAATATGCAAGCTTTCTATATCCTTTCTCAGATTGGTAATATACTTAGATTATTAACTTAGTGTTGTATTTTCATTGTGATCTCATATATGTCTATTTCTCCTTGAAATTCTAGCAGTTTTTGTTTATATTCTTTTAAATTTCATAATTAGGTAATAAAAGTTCATGTGTGTCATGTATTTGATGGATTATTCTTTTTTCAATATAAAATATGTTTTCTGTGCCCTTTTGATATGTTTTGCTTTCAATTGTGTTTAACTGCTATTAATAATGTCACACCTACCTTTCTTAGAGGACTTGTTGTAACTACTCAGAATGGAATTATGAAAGCAGTCACATACTGTATGCAAACAAGTAAGCATGATTCATCACAGTAAAATTCATCATAAAACCTGGTGGTAGAGTGGATTTAGCATGTAAGTCATAGATTGATCTCAGTTTCAAGTTGATAATGCTAGGATGTAAGAAGGTATTATTTACTGCAATCTTAGTGGTTTGCTTTTGTTTTTAAAAAAAAGTCTATCTCTCTGTTTCTCTCTCTGTCACACACACACACATACACACACACACACACACACACACAGAGAATCTTATACTCACTAGTTTACTCAAAAAATGCCACAGCATCTAGAGCTGCGCCAGGCTGAAGTCAGGAGCCTTAGTTTCAACCCACATTTCCAACATAGGTTCCACCCAAGGTACACATTAACAGGAAGCTAGAATCAGAACAGAGTCAGGACTCAAACTCTATGGCACACCAATATGGGACAAAGGAGTCCCAAGCAGTTTCTTCGCTGCTGTGCCAAATTCCTGCCAAAGTATTCTACTTTCCTAAAATACAAAGGACCTGATTATTCTGTGCCTTAAATAGATTGTATCTTTCACAATTTTTCAATTAGTTCACAAGGATTATACTTGTTAAAACCTCTGTGAGGGAGGTACTTTTAGTATAAAGGCACAAGTTCACACATTGGGAAGAAAAGTGGCCATAAGGCTGTACAGAGTGTTAATAAAACAGGCAAAATGGTAAATTCCATCCAATCACCATGACACGGAAAGAAAAGAATGTTTCTGACCACTGTTTTGAGCATGGAAACTTAAAGTTGCTTGAATTGTAGAGATGAATGGATTCAAGGAATGCCATGCCCTTTGTCATTGTGAGGAAAAGGTCAGTCCTTCTTGATCAGGAAAGGCTTTTTATAGCAGTGGTTATTTTTTTTTTCAGTCTCTGTAATTCTGCTCACAAAAACCAGAGAATTGTTTCTCTCTTATTCTTGACTAGATTTCAAAGAAGTTGTTTATCCAAATGCCACTCTGAACAGTACTTGCTGAAAAGTTTGAAAGTATATTAATTATAGAGTACTTTGGTTGCCTGTAAACTTCCAAGCTAGTAAGTGTTGCGTCACTGATTTGGGGTGGCATCTTTTCCTTCCAGAATAGTTTCAAAAGTGCAAATGTATGAACAGAAAATTTTCACTTCAAAGAAAATAGAACTATTTTGAAAGACAGCCTTTGAATGCAAGTCTTATTCAAAAAGAAGTCTATTTAGAGAAAATGGAATCCAAAAATGTCAACACCTGTATTCTTCTTGAAAGTGTGCCTTCTTTTTGACAACAACACTGATAAGCTGTGTACTTCTATAAACAAACATGCCTCACGTTATTTCGCTATAGAAAATATAGTGGAAATTTAATGGTGCCCCACATTTATATTTCATTTAAAGAACCTTATATTTCACAAATTTGATATGGGTAATTGCCTAAGCAATTGTGCGGTGTGTGTGTTTCCAAACTATCTACTCAAACCTGAAAGAAAGATTGCTTTGCTACAATTTTGATCAATTTGAAAAGCCGGAATATAATAGGAAAAAATGTGTTCTAACATTACAGAATTGATTTTGCTTTTCTATTTTTATGGAAGATTACTAGAAATACCCTTTGATCTAAAAGAAAATAGTATTTCTCATTGGTAACACAAAATATATTGGATTTGACAAAGACAGTTTTATCATAGTTTAAATAGAAACATTGTGGATAAAAATGCATATGTTGGGCTCGGTGGCGTGGCCTAGTGGCTAAGGTCCTCGCCTTGATCCCATGTGGCTGCTGGTTCTAATCCCGGCAGCTCCACTTCCTCTCTATCTCTCCTCCTCTCAGTATATCCGACTTTGTAATAAAAATAAAATAAATCTTTAAAAAAATGCATATGTTACTCTAGACTAGGGAAAGATCAACGTTGCTGTCATTGTTAGTTAAATAAAGGTGATGTGGAAATTGTATGGTAGATATTGGTCTGCCAGGGATTTCTGGTCGCCATTTTTAATAATACATGCACTTTTGCTTCAGGAGTTTGCACCATTAAGGCATAATAAGACAAAATGGTCATGTAAATCCCTAAAGATAAGAGAATGCATGCATTATTTAAAACATTTTTTGTTTTGTAATTTTGTCCACAACACTTTTAAAAATTTTCAGCATTTATTTTTCCAGAAGAATACAATCACAGATAGAGATAATGTTCCTAGGTGGATCCCAGTAATGTTATTCTGATTAACACTTTTTTATTCATGTAATTTCATTTGCTTCCAAAACATTTTTAGCATATTTCTTCAATTAACATTTGCCCTTACACTGAATTAACACTGCATATGGTTCTATAAAGTACTAAGTGGTCTCAGTAAATAATTTTTCGTAGAAGAGCCATATACTTTAACTTGTCTGTCAGACTTTTATTTTTATCATTCAAAGGTAAACTCTGCATTTGACATCAACCTTTGAAGAGTAAAATCATCTGTTTGCATTTTTTCATCCTTCTATTTCATCCATTTGTAACGAAATCAAGAAAAAAATATTCAGATCTAATGCAAATTATGTTACAGCCTTGAGAATGTCTTAATAATATGTTCAGAAAAAGAAAAAAATGGCTTGCTGTTGTGGCTTCAGAGAAATATTGACACGTTACATTTTCTTTTCTACTTTATATTACCTTTTGTGCTTCTAATATGAATATTTATCAAGCATAATGGAAACAGTTCATAGGACTCCATTGTTGCAAAAACTGAAACAGAATTAATCCCAAAACCTAGCCCTTTTACGTTAGTGCTATTTTCAAAAGTGCTCAGATTAAGATGGGTTTTATTTTTCTTTTAACAGCAGACTCAGATGCGTCAGTCAATATTCAGATAAAAAAAATGCCTGCTGGCAACTAATTTTTTCATGGTTAAGAATCAGATTGTTGTTAAAAGAGGTTAAGCTAAAAAAACAAGGTAAAACAGAATTTATAAAGAACAAAATCCAAATAAAATCCTGCTAAGGATTGGTAACTTTAGCAGTGAATACATGGGATCATTTACATAAAAGAATTTTGGAAAGTTGGAAGTCATGCCAGCTTGGAAAGCATGAAAAGAAAGCTGTGATTTTGGACAACAATAGCAAAGAAGCAAGTCTTGTTTAGAAATTTTGGAAGAATTTATGAGGCAACAAATTCATCAGAAACTTGGGCACTGGGCAACTGGTATTCCAGACAGTAAGCTTAGGAACTGAAACTACTGAATTAGGGCTTATGAATGTCAATATCCTCAACCACACTTTCCACTCTAATCACGCTGCTCTAAGCATGCCTTCACCATTAGCACATAAACAACATCCTTTCCGATAGTCCAGCGTCTGAACTGTGGTAGATGTAAAAGGTGGTAGATTACCACTATTCTTATGTAGCTTAAAGATTATCTAACTTTTTCCCTTTTTTCTAGATAAGGAATGGGATGCTCAGAAATATTACTTAATTATTCAACCTTGCTTAGGTTATTTCTTTCCAAGAAAACGAAGCTACTGGAGAGGTTAAATACAGGATATTAAGTAAAGGCTCCTGAGTAGTAGCTCCCCATTATTTGTGCTCTCTTTAAAATCGTACCATATATTACCATCAAAAAGTAGTAAAGTCTCTCTCTCTGTATATTCTGTATATGTGCATGCACGCACACACATACATTTTCTCTGGTCTCTCCTTATATATATGTATATATATGTCACTGTTATCTCCCATTTAGTTATTCTGCAATTGAATTGCATTTTAGGAGAAAGAATTTCCTCAGAAGAATAAGATTTGCATAACGGTAAGAAGAATAATGACTAGAAAAACATAAGGCTGCATACTAAGCTGTCTCTGCTAAAGCAGCATTAGTGCCCATGATTATAACATATAAATCTTACAGCATGAATTTTCCAGATCATTTATAATCAGTGGAATGACAGTTGCTAAACATGTATATCATTATACACTTCCTTCTGCCAAGTAAAAAAGTAATCTGTATTATATATACTTTATGTCCAGAGATCTAAAATTAATTTCAATTTTGAGTATTGTCAAAATTAAAGATATGATTCTGTTACCCCATTTTCATACTCACTATCTGGTGTAAGAAACCACTCTAAGATAAGGCTGTAATGTAGCTGACATTGGATTCTTTTCAAATAAAATTCAACCAATAATGATAAATTTATGTAAAGCCATTTGTCTCCAGAGACCCAAAGAGCTTTTCAATGGATAAAAAGGGGCTGGTGTTCATGACAATATGATAACGTATTTTGGCATCCTTGGAGTGTAGCTTTGGCTGATATACAGGTGTCAGAACAACACATCTTTATGGTGTGTGCTAATGGAAGGAACATGATGAATGCCCTTAAGCAGTGTAAGGGGAGGAGAAGCAGCAGAGCCTAGGGACAGATGTTGCTGATTTATTACTTTGAAATGTCAGAGGCTAAGTGTTTTCTGCATATTGAGTTAGAGATTATGTAGAGGTAATACTTAAGATTATTTTGTTGGACTTGATATTTAGCTACTGATTTTGAATCAAAATCGCTTGATCTCTTAAGCAGGCTTATTGGCAGAAGAGAACTGGATTCAAAAAGGCCTGCTATCTTTCAGGATATGCTCAGTAAAACATTGTACTGGGTCTAGGAGTCAAGAATATATTAGAAATAAATACAGGGATTTTTTCATTGTCTTTATGCTTTATCACAATGAGCAATATGATTCATAATGACATAACTTGAATGCATTGTCACCAATGAAGCTAAAGTACTGTGATTTGACAATGACATTAAATCTGAAAGCAAACATTGTAAATAGAATACAGATAATCTCTACGTTTGTGTTTTACTGATCAGTTTGTGATTTTTGGATTTGGTTCCAAAAAATCAGCTATCAGAGGATTCTTTTAACCTCTTCATTACTTTGGTATCATTTTTATTAACAAATGTTTCAAACTGCTTAATAGATTACTTAACTGGTTAACATTTGGAGACATCCAAATTAAAATGTGTTAATGTAAATTGCTTGATGATTGAGTTTAAGACAGAAAAGAACTGGCCATTTTAAATCATCTGCACTCTAGTGTCTGAGCAGAGCAGAAGGTTCTGCATTTGACCACATTTTAAATCAAGCTTCTTCGCTGCTGTTCTGAACTAAAACATACATGTTTTAGTTCATGTATTAAATTTAGTTCATGTATTAAATTTCATAAACTGTACAGCTTATTTTCTTTCTTGTGATTTTATTACATGATTCATTAAGACATTTTCTTTGGTATTTATGGTTCTCAAACACAGAAGACATGGTCTACTATTATGTAAACATACCAGATTGAGAAGGAGACTGAAATTAGATTCTGAGTTTCTCCTCCTGTCTTATCTCTGGCGAAAGTTCTTCAACTATTAAAAATATAATTGCATATAGTTATTACACACATCGATATTATATATAATATTTATGAAGAATCTTGATCTCAATAAAATAATTAGGAACAGTGGTTAGCTTATGTTTCTAGATATGTAAAATATTTGTATCATATTTTCACATCTTTTTAAAGCTTTATGATTATATGCAATGACATCATAAGATGCCTTTAATGTCATAAGGTGTCTTTAATGTTATGTCTTTACCACACTTAATGTTTTGTACATGAACTGAACTTCAAAGTGAATAAGTAAGTGGTGTAAGGTCATTCAATTAGAAAGTGGAGAAGGCTGTATAATAGCGTGGGTTTTCTAAATCAGATGTTTGGTATTGAATACTACACTCTTTTACTTGCTTTTTTTAAAGACTTATTGATTTATTTGAAAGTCAGAGAGAGAGGGAGAGAAAGATTCATAGGGATTTTCTGTCTAGCATTTGTTCTCCCAGATGGCCACAGCAGCCAGGACTGGGCTAGGCTAAACCAAGAGCCAGGCAAAACCAAGAGCCAGGCACTTCTTCCAGTCTGCCATGTGGGTGGCAAGGGCCCAGAGACGTTAACCATCTTCCGCTGCTTCTTCAGGCCATAAGCAGGGAGCTATTTTGGAAGTGGAGTAACCAAGGTTTGAACTAGCATCCATATGAAATGCCAGCATCACAGGGGACAGAATTGCCAAAATACTAGTTTTTAAAGATTCATTTATTTTCATTTGAAAAGCAGATTTATAGAGAGAAGGAGAAATAGATATAGAGATGTTTCCCAACTCTGGTTCACTCCTCTTCGAGGCTTCAGTGGCCAGAGCTGAGCTGATCCAAAGCCAGAAGCCAAGAGCTTCTTCCAGGTCTCCCATATAGATGCAGGATCCCAAGCACTTGAGTCAACTGCTGCTTTCTCATGCCATAAGCTGGGAGCTGGATCACAAGCGGAGCAGCTGGGACCTGAACAAGTACCCACATGAAATGCCAGTGTCTGCAGGTGGAAGATTAGCTTGCTTTTGCTGCTTACTGGTCCCATTCATACACTTTTATTTCAAACACAATAAATACATTACATGATTATCACTCGTGTATATAATGGTAACGATATTTATGTGAAAAATAGTGAGCAGAAAGAAGATATGTAGGCAATGCTATGCTAATCAAGTATTTGTTGAACTTTAAAATATGCTAATTTACAGAAAGTATTTCTGCTCTCCAGAAATATGAACAATAAAAAATGTGAGCATTTATCAAATATCTACTAAAGGCCAGGCCTTCTTTCCAGATGAGATTGCCTTGTCAAGCTATTTTGAAGAAATTCTAACACAATTTGGCAGTCAAAAAAGTTTCAAATGGCATGATATGGAGAGAAAGTGGATGGCACCATCTATCTATATTTTAACAGAACTAAGAAATAAATAAGTTGGAAACACTTATGATTCAATGCTATGCTTTAAGAAGATAGGAAAAAGCAAGAAAGCTGACCACTCAGCATGCCAGCCTAAGGGCTGACAAGCAGGGGGCATAAAAACCAAGATCAAAGAAACTGCCTTAGGTTTGCCAGTTGTTGACTCGCCAACTAACTCAGGGGCTTCTCTGGGTACGGCTAATATCTAGTCTATATTTACCCTACAGAAATTTGTTAAGGACTCATTAGGGCTTTAGATCCTAAAAGATAACACTGAAGGAGGCAGTTTCTGAATCTCAGGGGGATTTCTAAAAATATGATACTTTTCTGCCTGGATATAAAATTCTGCATCTGTATTTCTCACAGTTTCTACCAGCAACGAGCATACAGGGTCTTATCACCTTCCGATTCATGCCCCATGTCATTCTTCCAGCCTGTTTAATACTTCTGCTTACAAGCTTCTTCATCATATGACACAAGATGAACACATGCAGCCCGACTCTGTGTCCATTTTCAAAACACATTATAAATTAAGCAATTATTTTATTAACAGTAGTTGTCCCGATTAAACCACAGTTATGGAAGAGAAAATATTTGCATGCTTTGTTATGATAGGTGTATCCACCAAGAATAGCATAGGGAATGACCATAACAAGTGAAAAAATTAGCAAATTAATTATTTGTACTTTGTATCCTCAGAGTTAATGATTTATTTAATTAAATGCACATTCATTTAATTGAGTGGATATCTGGCATGTTCAACAAGCTTAGTTTTCTACCAAGAGATATAGGCTTCAAAATGAAAAGGAAATAAGAAAGACTTATGATTTTAAGTGACTATACGTGTAGTCCACACTTACTATAGTAAATTGGGAAAACAATGAAGCACATAAAAGAATAGTAGAAAACTAGGCATAATGTCACCACATTGGGATGAGCGTTGCTGATATCTGTCATTAATTCAAGGAAGATCTTCTCTGAGTACACATACACACACACCTAGAATCATGAATTATGAGTAACAGTTGGCAATACCAATGACTGATTTTTGGCTTTTGGTGAGCATAGACAGGGGAATTATGATAGATTATAAAATGTGTTTTAATATATTTTAAAATTATTTACTTATCTATTTTGCTTATCTGGAAAGAGAGAGAGAGAGAGAGAGTTATCTCACCAGCTAGCTCATTTTCCACCCCAATGCCTACGACTGCCAGGGCTGGGCTAGGATAAAGTCAAGAGCCAGGAATTCAATATAGGTCTTCCATGTGGGTGGCAGAAACACAAGTGACTGAGCCATCACCCAGAATTCACATTAAGGGGATCTGGAATTGAGGAAAAACCTGGAACTTGAACTCAGATACTCTGATATGGGTGGGATATGGGCATTGTTAGCAGCATCTTAAGTGCTGTGCCAAAACCCTGTCTTAGGTTTAATATTTTTGAACTAATAAAAATAAATAACTATAAGTAAAACAATGCAGGTTACAAATATTCCATGTCCTTGAAGTCTTTGGGAGAAGGGTAGAAAACCTTGGTCCTCCTCCCTGAAGCATAAGCAAATGGTGGCTAAACAACAGAAAGACATTCTGACATTATCTTCCCTACTTTAGCTAAACACTAAGAAAAGCTACCACTTCCCATTTCTAATCTTCATCCCAGCCCTGATGAAGCCAACTGTGAATTGTGATTTCCTCCCTGAGTGGCAGAGTCCAGGAAGGAGCTATTATTTCTTTCTATTTTGTGACAGAAACAAACTGTACTCCAATTTCCCTGGCAAGAGTTATTGATAGGCCAAGTTGGGACATGATCTTTCTTCCCCCTTTTCAGGTGAATGAGGCATTACTCCTAGTGCCCAAAAGGATAGTGTCCAAGTAGAGATGAATTGTTTCTCCAGTTCTGCCTGGCAGCGAGACTGCACAAACAAGTGTAAGACAATGCTAGTAGTATTGCATTCTTCCCCACTACAGAGGTCAGCAAGGTCCATTGGAAAGTTCTAGCTCCACATTCACCCCATGGAAGGCTGAACAGTGGGAAGCTGAAGTAAAGCTAGCCGATTCTCCACCTGGCCTCCAGTCAGTGGGGAGAAAAGCTAAAATTATTTTCCACATCTACACTGCATCAAAAAGATGAAACAATCATAACAGACTTGGAGATGCTCTGCTTTCCATGCCCTTGGTATCTGGGGGTTCAGTGGGGAGCTGAGACTTCAGTGCACTGGGCATGAAGATGCTAAGGCACAGGTAGTTAGCAGGTATTCTACTTGGCCACATTCCCCTGTTGTGGTGTCATTTGCAACCAACACAGAAAGGAGAGTTTGTTTTCCATCCTGCAGCAACAGGTGAAGTGGACTATTCTCCTGCTTCCCCTCTCCCTAATGTCAGTGTTGTCCAGTGGCAAACTGATGTCACAGATCTACTCAAAAGCAATGAGACCGTATAAGTCAGTACCCCGTATTTCTGGGAAGGCATTATCAGAAACTGGGTGGAGGTAGAAGCTGAATATTCACTCCACTCATATATATGGTCAGTGTGTCATTCTTGCCAAGTGGTATTGCTGGTTTAAGCATGAAGACAAGTGAACATATACAGCCAACTAGCCCTTAACAAGAGTACAGCTTTCTAATAAGGGGGAAAGGATATAATAGGAATTCATATTAAAAATATGAACCAATGTTGGAGTTATTCAAGTAGCATATCAAAGCATCCATCATGAAAAGAGCTTCAAGAAGCAGTTGCAAGTTTTCTTGAAATCAATGAGAAAATACTCTTAAAAAATTAAGCTATGAAAAATCAAATGGAAATTCCATAACCAGAAAACATCTTTTAAGTAAGTCAATAGACAGGTTCAAAAGGGAAGTGGAGATGATAGAGATAAGCTTTGTGAACTTATAGTAATAAATTGATCACTTTGATAGTTGTCATTTTTAGCCTGTGTTTATACACTGTGGAAATGTGATCTTCTTGTTGAATAGTGTGCTTAGTGGCAAATTAAACTGTTGAATACACAGTGGATTAAAATTATGTCTTGGAAAAAATTGAGAGGGGAGAAAGGAAGAGAGTGAGGGCTGTAAGGGGATAAGTAGTAAGGGAAATGTGGTTGTCCTTTTGGGGCTGTAGCTATGTTTTCTTCCTATAAAAAATCTTTAGAATTCATGCAAGTTCAATAAAAGAGAGAAAAATATGAAACGCAAAGTAACACTCTTGTGTGCTTGTGGGATAAACACAAAAGGTAAAATTCATGTCATCAAAATCCAAAGGGAGGAGATAAGGAATGGAATTGGAAGAGTATGTGAACAAATAATGGCACAAAACTTCCAAATTTTGATGAAGTTATAGACCTTGAGACAGAAAAAGTTAAGCAAATCCCAAATGGGGATAAATAATAACAAAACAATCCCATGTTAAGACATAATATCATCCTACTTCTGAAAACCTATGGCAAAGAAAAATGCTGAAAACTGCCGAAGAGAAGCTGCACACTTCATAGGGGAATATGAATTTGAAAGATAGATATTTAATTGAAAACCATGAAGGCTGTAATGAAGTGTTACATTATGTCTAAATTACTGAATCAACTTTCAGCTACAGATTCTGTAACCAATGAAATTGTTATTCTGGAATGAAGGATAATTCATACGTTCTCACAATAAATAAAGCTAACACAACTTGTTGTCATTAAATTTATTAAAAAAAATGTCTAAAGGAAGTTCTCCATACCAAATATATATCTGATGTGTGTGTGTGTGTGTGTGTGTGTGTGTGTGTGTGTGCGTAAATAGGAAAGTGGAAAAAGATGATTTAGGATTGCACAAAGGAAAGAATAGTAAATTGGCTAAAAACAGTGATAAGTGTAACAAGTTAAACCATTAATGTGTATATTACAACATATCTGATGGTTGAAACAAATATTTTGTTACTGCCTGATCTACTTTACAATACACAGAAAGCAAAAGCTTAAGACAGTTACATTTCAAGAGTAAAGGACGTACTGGAATCCAAAATGGAAGTAAGGTTGCTACATTTTCCTCAATGTGGTAAAACGTCGGTAACAACTGACTGGAATATGTTATGTTCATATGTAATATATGAGAGATTTTCAAAAAGTTTGTGAAAATGCATATTTTAAAAATAGATGTGGAGTTAATTTTTGTACTAAGTATTTTTAATATATTATTATTTTGAATTTTGAATTATGTGGTACAATTTCGTATAGGCTAGGATTCCCCCCAAAATCCCCACCCCCTGACAGATTTTCCCCATTTTACACAACAGTGTAGTCCTTCATAAGGAATCATAATTCTATCAGTCTGCTATTAAAGTATACCCCAACATTGTTGGTAGACAACGTCAGACAGTCCAGCATCCCATTGTCTATACATGTCTAACAGTTTCACTGGGAATCCATCTTTCATCTGAAAGCAGGGATGCATGTTCCATTATTCCCCACATCTGTATATGATAGATCCCAGTACTCCATCACTATACATTTCCATAACAGAAGCCATGAAACCAGGTCAACAACTGATATGAGTTAGAACAGCCACCACCACCACCACAACAACAACATCAACAACAAATTACAGCACCACGAAAAAACGCACTGCTGAGTAACCAACACTTGAGTGACAAAAAGGAAACACAAAAGTCTCTTGGGAAAAAATGGTGCCACCATGTAATTCATGAGCCATTGATGAATTCAATAAGAGAAAAAAAATATTTGGAATAGACAAAACTGAAATAAAAAAAAACATCAAAACACATGGGATACAGCCAAAAAATTAAACATTTTAATTAAGCATAATAATAAAATAAACATTTTCATTCAAGTTTTCACAAACTCTTTTCAATGCTCTCATATGTGACACAGTATCTGTATTATAATCACCAGTCTAAGCAAAACAAAACAAAACAGAAAATAACAAAGTGATGCACTCATGAAAACTATAGAACTAGCAGAATGAGGGAAATTGGACAATGAGTACTAAAACATAATATGATGAACATAACTGGTGTTTCGAAGTACAGGTAAGTGATTGTAATTCAAGATGGTGTATTCCATATAAAGAAGTGGAAGAGCATATTCTATATAAAGAACTGGAACACAGAGTTGATAGGCTCCAAGCATGAACGAAAGATGAAAAAATGGTGGGATTGATCTCTACTATGGTTAGATTATATTGTGCCCGTATGTTAAAATGTTGTACATTAACCTAAAATTTAAAAACACATATATAAGGAAACGATCAATAAGTCAGGATGAAATCCTAGAACAAGTTTTAAATAACTCAAATAAAGATAAGAAAAAAGAACTGCATTAAATGTAACATAAATAATAGAATGGCAGAGTTCAATCCTAACATGTCAGTAATGAGCATTAATAGAAATGGTTTAAACATAACATGTAAGACAGAGATGGCAGAGTGCATTAAAAGTGTTTTCCAGGACCTAGCATAATAGCTCAGTTGGCCAAATCCTACCACATAAGTGCCTGGATCCTATATGGGCATCGGTTCTTGTCCTGGTTGCTCTACTTCCAATCTAGCTCCCTGCTTGAGGCCAGGGAAAGCAAGGGAGGATGCTCCAAGGCCTTGGGCACCTGCACCTGTGTTGGAGAGCCAAAAGAAATCCTGGCTCCTGGTTTTGGGTCAGCTCAGTTCTAGCCTTTGTAACCACTTGTGGAGTGAATCAGTGGATGGAAGATCTGCCTGCCTTTCTCTCCTCCTCTCTGTACCTCTTTATTTCCAACAAAAATAAATAAATTTAAGAAAAGTATCCAACGATATGTCTTCAAAGAAAATTTCAGTATGACATTGGTGTGTTGAATTCAAGACTAAAAAATGAAACCTTGTAAATATTGAAAATGTTGGAATGTCAATATCAGTTTCTAATAAAGTAAACATTAAAACAAAGAAAATTACTAGAGAAAATGGCTGACAAATAATTAATTTATCAGGAAGCATGATATCCCTGATGTTTATTCACCAACCAACAGAACCTTTCAACAAAAGAAGCAAAACTGAATAGATCTTAATAGAAAAGACAAATTCACAATCATAGTGGAGGACCTGAACCTTTTCATTGATTCAACTATCAGAAAACTACCAAGAATATGGAAAACTGAAAAATTAAATTAACCGATAGGATAAGATAAAAATACAGAGTAATAAATTGCAAATATACTTCCAACAAAATTATTGTCTAGATTATGCAAATACTCAGCACTCAATGTTAAAAAACACTCCAATTAGAGAGTAGGCTAAAGAGCTAAGCATGAAGAGAATACACAAATGAAAATACATATGTGAAAAATACAATGTTATGCCTGTAGAAAGATACAAATTAAGGCCCTGGGTATTTATGGCTGTACAGTTGTCAGAATGGGCAAAATATAAAATATTGATAACATCTGATACTGACTAGAATATGGGGAGAATCTGTATGGGAATATACAATTGCACAGCACTGGAAAACAGTGTGGTAGTTTCTTATAAAACTAAAATGTTAAAAGAGATAAATTAGGGAATGAAGTAATGACTAAGTTATCAGTTAAGTATTAAGATTGATTAGTACATTGTCATGCATCCAATGTTATGGCACTCGGCTATTTAAAACAAATATTAATGGAACTACAGGGAAACAAAACACTGCTGCAGCAATATTAGGGCAACTTCAACACCTGCATTTTCATTAATTGACAAATAAACTGAACAAAAACGTCAACAAAACTATAATATTGCCAAATGAAACTAATTTCTATCTACAGAACATTCATCCTACATTTGAAGAATACACATTCTTTTCATCAGTGAATGCAACTTTCTCTGGACTGTAAAACAAGTTTAAACAAATTCAGAAAACATTTCGGTCATACCATGTATCTGCTCTGATCACAATGGAATGAATCCATAAATTAACAACATAAGAAACTCTAGAGGGTCTTGGGTTGTAGCGTCACACTCTAAGCCACACTGTGATACCAGCATCCTATATGGGTGTTGAGTCAGAGTCCAGGCTTCTTCATTTCCAATTCAGTTTTCTATTGACGTTCCCAAGAGAATAACAGATGATGGCACACATGCTTGCCCTGTCCCCACATGGAAGATCTGGAGGAAGCTCCTGGCTCCTGAGTTCAGCCTTGCCCAGCCCTGGCCATTGCAGACATTTGGGGAGTGATTCAGTGACTTAAAAATTCTCTTTATCCCCACTTTCCTTTTTGTCTCCTACTGTCACTGTAACTCTGCCTTTTGAATAAATTAATACTTATAAAGAAACTCTATTGTATAAACAAATGGAACAATAAAACTTACTTCTGAATTAGAATAATTTCTAAGTGTGATACATCATATAAACAACTTGCAGAATAAAAGCAAAATGATTATCTCAATAGATGTAGAGAAAGCATTTGATAAAATGCAATGTTCTTTCCTGAGAAAAGCTATAAGCATGCTGAGTGTAGAAAGCACATAACTGAATATAACCAAGGCAACATATGACTAACACACAGCAAGCATCACTTTGGGAAAAAGTTGGATACATTTCCACTAAGTTTTTTTTTTTTTTTTGTAGGTAATTTTTTTATTGTGAATGTCTAACATCGCCAGATAGATTTCAACAGAAGCTGGGAAAGAATATACTGAAATATATTACATTAAAACACAGAGGCTGCACTGGTAATCCACTAAGTTTTTGAGCCTGAAAAGGACGCCACTGCCACCATTAACAATCAATACAGTTCTGGAAGTTTTATCCAAAACCATTAGAAAAGAATGGAATCAAAGGAATACAAGTGGAAAAGGATGAAGTCAAATTTTCCCTGTTTGTAGGTGAAATGAGCTCATACGTAAGGAAACCAAGAATCTTCACCAAAAGAATCACCATGAGAGAGTTTGACAAAGCTTTAGAGTGTAAAATGAACGCATAAAAATAAATAACATTTGTAGAAAATGATGCTACTGTATGGTCTATGAATCACTGAAGAATTTAATCAGAAGAAAGTGTTTGAAAGAGATGAAACTAACAGAAAACATCAAAACCCATGCAATATAGTTTCCGCTGATTTTTGTTGGTAAATTCTTCAATGACTCATAGATCATACAGTAGCATCATTTTCTGCAAGAAGGTTCTTGATTTTCATTTCTTCAGCTACACGTTAGTCATTTAGTAGCATGTTATTTAACTTCGTGGTGTCATTAATTTCTTTTTTCTGCCTGTTGCTGATTTTTTTGTGGCTTTTCATTTAAAGGGGTGTATAGTAGCTGTGTAATGGAGACCGACATATGTAGTAACACGTTATTTAACTTCATGGCATTGTAAATTTCTATTTTTCTTTCTATTGTTGATTTTGTAATATGACTTTTCATTTGTACAGTAGCTGTGAAATGGAGACTAACATCCAGATGTGAGGATGCAGTGTAGTATGCATTTCTGCTTTCAGACAAAGATGGACTTACAATGAAACTGTTTACTATATCTTGACAATAGGATGTTGGACTCTCTGCCATTGTCCGTGCCCGCAATGATGGACATATGACTGTGTATGAAGAACTATACTTTAGTAATAATACAGAAGAACAAGGTGGGAGTGGGCAGAAATTGGGGCTGGGATAAAGGAAATACCAGGAGCCTATGGAACTGTATCATAAAATGATAATAAGAATAATAACAATAATAAAATGTAAAATGTGAAAAAAAATTTGGTAAAAAAAGAATGAATAACATTTGTAAGTGCAAACAGTGCCATGGCTGAGAAAGCACTTACAAGAGCAGTTCAGTTCACAGTAGCAACTAAAACATTTAAATGCATTGGAATAAATTTTACCAAGTTATGAAAGAACATTATAATGAAATTTACAAAACATGAAGGAAAGATATAGAAGACACCAGAAAAATGGAAGAATCTTCTGTGCTAATTGATGGGGAAAATTGATATAGTCAGAATGTCCATATGAACCAAAACAATTTATAGATTTTATATAAGCTCAATCAAAATACCAAGAATATTCTTGGGAGACCTAGGACAAACGTCTGTAAAATTCAAGGAGAAACATAAGAGACCTTGAATAGGTACAGTATTTTTTCCCTTAGGACTTATTTATTTTTATTGAAAAGGCAGATTCATAAAGAGAAGGAGAGACAGAAAGATCTTCCATCTGCTGGTTGATTTCACAAGTGGCTGTGAGCACAAGAGCTTAGCAGAGCAGAAACCAGGAGATTCTTCCAGGTCTCCCACGTAGATGCAGGGTCCCAAGGTTTTGGGTCATCCTCAATTACTTTCCCAGGCCACAGGCAGGCATCTGAAAAGGAAGTGAAGCAGCTCAGACATGAACCGGTGTCCATGTGGGATCCTGGTGCTTTTAAGACAAGGATTAGCCAAACAAGCCACTGGGTCAGGCCTGGTACAGTATTCTTAAAAACTAAAAATAAAACTGGAGGGAATATAATACATATTCCACAACATATCACAGCATGATCAAAGCAGCTTGATATTTGAACACAAATAGACATGAATACCAATGAGACATACTAGAAATGAGAGAAGTTAATTCATGTATCTATAACTCACTGATTTTTGATAAATAACCTAAACACATTCTTTAGAGACAGGACCATTTCTTCAGCAAATGGTGTTGGAAAATTGAACCTACGCATACAGAAGTATGAAATAATACCCTATCTTACATCCTACACAAAAATCAACTTACAGTGGATCAAGGATCTAAACCTACACCTAAAACACCAAATGATTGAAGGAAACAAAGTGGAAATATATACATGACAATTGGCACAGGTAAAGATTTTTTTGGATCAACTCCAGAAGCACAGAAATCAAAGCAAAAATAAATACATGGGTTACACCAAACTATGAAGTTCCTGCAATGCAAAGGAAACACTCAACACAGTGCAGTGGCAACCAACAGGATGGAAGAGAAATATTTGCAAACAATACAACCCATAAAGGATAATATCTACAATACAAAAGGAACTCAAGAAATTCAACAACAACAAAACATTCTAGCTAAGACATGGGTTAGAGATATGAATACGCATTTTTCAAAGGGTTAAATATAAAGTTTATACACATATGAAAAGTTGCTCAAAATCACTATCATTCAGGGAAATACAAATAAAAACAGAAATAAGATTCTACCTCACCTCATTTAGAATGTTGGCCATCCAAAAATCCAAGAATAATAAATGCTGGTGATGACGTGGGGCAAAGGCAATCTAATACACTGTTACTGGGAATGTAAACTTGCGTAATTGCTATGAAAGACATTATGGAAATTGCTTGGAAATCTGAAAACTGATCTATGACCCAACTACGCTATTCCTGGGAATTTATCCAAAGGATAGGAAATCTGCATGTGAAAGAGTTACCTGTATTCTGATAGTTATATCACCTCAATTAAAAATAGCTAAGATATGGAATCAACCCACAAATCCTTCAATTGATGACTAGATAAAAAAATGGTGTGCATACACACAATACACACACAATGCAGTATTACTCAACATGAAAAATGAAATGCTGTTTTTTCTCTGTTCAATGAAATGGATAAAATTGGAGACCATTGTTGGCATTATTAAAAAGTTATGAACACATTTATGCAAACATTTTTCTATAAAACACTTAAGAGTGATACTTTTTGTGGCTTGCACAATGACTGAAATAGCTAATCCTCCATTTGCAAGGGTCAGGTCAACATTGTATATAGGTTCCAGTTTCTGTCCCAGCTTCTCCACTTCTCATCCAGGTCTCTGTGGCCTGGAAAACCAGGTGAGAATGGCCCAGGTCTTGGGACCCTGTACCTTTGTGGGAGACCTGAAAGAAGTTCCTGGTTCCTGCCTTTGGATTGGCTCAGATCCATCCATTGTGCCATTTCATAACTGAACCAGTGGATGGAAGATATTTCTCTCTGTCTCTACCTCTCTCTGTAAACCTGCTTTTCCAACAAAAAAATAAATAAGTCTTTTTTTAAAAAAAGAGTGATATTTGTCACAGTTTAGGAGTTGACTCACACTTTCTGCAAGAACTTACCCTTCCAAAGCAAAACAACTAATAAAGAAGCATGAAGTATAAGTAAATATATAAGCTTATTTTTAAACTTCATTTTTCACACAATATTATCACCTGTGTTTTAAAATTTATAGAAATGGCAATCTACAATTCCATTCTTAGTTGTTTTACATATTATTTCATCTATATGCTTTTTAATTGAAGAAAAAGTGTGGAATTTGTCAAAATACAATATTTGAGGTAACCTAAATGTCACCACCTCATTGTAAAATGTTTAATATATTTTCAAGTATTAGTACAAATGGTCCTTAACTTGGGATAATTCAACTCCATTTTTAAAAAGATTTATTGGGCCCGGCGGCGTGGCCTAGCAGTTAAAGTCCTCGCCTTGAAAGCCCCGGGATCCCATATGGGCGCCGGTTCTAATCCCGGCAGCTCCACTTCCCATCCAGTTCCCTGCTTGTGGCCTGGGAAAGCAGTCGAGGACGGCCCAATGCATTGGGACACTGCACCCGCGTGGGAGACCCGGAAGAGGTTCCTGGTTCCCGGCTTCGGATCGGCGCGCATCGGCCCGTTGCGGCTCACTTGGGGAGTGAATCATCGGACGGAAGATCTTCCTCTCTGTCTCTCCTCCTCTGTGTATATCTGGCTGTAATAAAATGAATAAATCTCTAAAAAAAAAAAAGATTTATTTATATTTATTAGAAAGGCGGATATACAGAGAGGAGGAGTTACAGAGAAGATCTTCTGTTCGATGGTTCACTCCCCAAGCGGCCGCAACGGCTGGAGCTGAGCTGATCTGAATCCAGGAGCCAGAAGCTCTTCCGGGTCTCCCACGCAGGTACAGAGTCCCAAGGCTTTGGGCCATCCTCGACTGCTTTCCCAGGCCACAAGCAGGGAGCTGGATGGGAAGTAGAGCTGCCGGGATTAGAACAGGTGCCCATATGGGATCCTGGTGCGTGCAAGGTGAGGACTTTAACTACTAAGCTATTGCGCCGGGCCCTCAACTCCATTTTTTAAAAATTTTATGATGGTGTAGAAGCATGCTCTATTTAACTTTCTCTCTTTTACTTTCAGTACAGTATCTCATAAATTATATGAGATAGTAAATATGTTGTTATGAAATAGTTTTCATTTAGAAGGCATCGACCAAGTTTGCTAATGTAATATAACTATTCTGAGCACATTTGAGGTAAGTTAACATCTGAAATTTGGTATGTTTGATACAACAAATGCCTTGTGATGGTGTTTAATATGTCCTGGATGATATGATAATGCATACATTGTATAAAAAGGAGAAGTGATATGAGCTTCTTGGAGCTTATGTTCTCTTGAGTAAAGAAGTGACATTTTTTCCAAAAGTAATTAACTGCCATTTTTATTAATACTTGGAAATGACACAAGGTATCTCAAGCTTGTATGGCACAGGAATATTTCTTAGGCAGGGAACTGAAAGGGGGAAAAGGGAAAAGCACGTGTGAAAAGGTTCTAAACTGGAAAGCAAGAGAATGAATTATAGGAACTGAAAGAATCCAAATCTATCTGTCCTCAATTTACAGAGGAATGCTGAGTGAGGTAGTATTTTTGCACGCCATAAAGTCACAGCCATCTTCAGAGTTTTAGTCTTCCTCTTAAGGACAAAGAGAAGTCTGCTTTTCTAAGGAAAAAAATACTAGAATTCTAGCAGATTATTTTTACAAGATCATTCTTATTAGCAAGAGATGGCTATTTGAAAGGATATTTTAGCAGTTTAGGTATGGAATCATGGCAGTTATGTTTTAAGAAAGTGGCAGTAAGAGAAGCAGACATAGAAGGATGCTTCACAAGATGTATGGAAAACTGGAGTTAGAAGGATATGACACTTATATTTGCAGGATATGAGAGGTTTCATATGTCAAATTTATGGACTGAGAGTGAAAAGAAGGTGATGGCTAGGTGTGCTGCTTGTATAAGCAAATATGTATAAGCCATTGACAAAGGACAGAGTTGGTGGATAAGACTGATTTTTTCAGTTTTATGCATACTGATTTTAGAAGGTTTGGAACACGCACATGTGAGAATGCTGCGAAAGGATTGTACCTACAAGTCTGAGGCTTTACTGTGACAGCGGCCTGTGTTTAAACAGATTTAATTTCCAATTAAATTGTGCATGTAACAGTTATTATGTCACCATGTAACAGTTACTATGTCACTGCATATCCCCAGTCAGTTGATTTTAAACTATTTTATCAGTAGCTGCTCAAAGATTGTCACAAGAATATGCTTACAACATTCCTGTTAATTAAAAACTGTTGAAATAAGGACTCATGTATAGGAAACAGCCACCCAAAATTCTTAAGCTGAAATCTAAAGTGCAGGAAAATAAATGTTTCTAGACCTCCTTATCTACTGCTGACTTGCTTGTAACTTTTTAATTTCTGGGTTCTTCACTAGCTGTTTAAATGAAAATGTTGATATGACTACAAGTTCTAAAAATACTTTTGCATATAGTCAACTCGTTTTTTAACATTCATATCCTGTGAAAAAAATGAATTTACAGGGAATGGAAATACCCCATACATGGATGCATATTTTGAAACTAATGAATAGCAGCCTCATAATGATCAAGTAGAAATAAAAACCAGTGTTGAACAAAACAAATTTTGCAGATGTTATATAGAACACATAGCTTCCCCATGCATTTCCAAAGGCAAATGTGTTAGTTCTTTCCTGTTCCAAAAATAGGTCACACAGCCTATCTTACAATGCCAGCAGTACTGCTGCAAACACACAGACTGTGGGAAACTCACATGAATCACATTTGTGCATAACAAGCTGGCAAACTGTGACACACAAAGGCAAAAACGTGCTTGCTGAGTGTTCACTTTACTTGGTACCGTACTTCACAAAATGTTTTTCTAACACTCTTGATTCTTTGATTGCTGATGCAGCATCCTCCAGGCCTTCAAAAAGCGATTTGCACTTAAAATGAGGAAGATATATTTTCAGGAAAAAAAAATGAGCACTTGGTGTTATGTTTTTCCATTTTCCAGAAGTAGCATTAAGAGAAGCTGAAGGGGTAGGGGGCAGAGGGTTATAGAGATTCCAAGAGGACTGGGGAAACCTTTAGTATGAGGTAGAACCATGTTTGTTTTCCCAAATGGTACTTATTCCTGAAAGTACTTTTCATAATGAAAAGTGAACATAGAGCAGCCAATCTTTACCTTCAAATGCTTGAGTGAAATATATTTTTTTCTTTTCTTTTTTTAAATTTATTTTTTTATTACAAAGTCAGATATACAGAGAGGAGAGACAGAGAAGAAGATCTTCCGTCCGATGATTCACACTCCAAGTGAGCGCAACGGCCGGTGCTGCGCCGATCCGAAGCCAGGAACCTGGAACCTCTTCCGGGTCTCCCACGCGGGTGCAGGGTCCCAAGGCTTTGGGCCGTCCTCGACTGCTTTCCCAGGCCACAAGCAGGGAGCTGGATGGGAAGCGGAGCTGCCGGGACTAGAACTGGCGCCCACCTGGGATCCTGGTGCATTCAAGGCGAGGACTTCAGCCACTAGGCCACACCACCGGGCCCAAAATATATTGTTTTTCAATGCAGCCTTTAAAAAGTGATATTTTTAGAGATCATTCTCCCTTGTGATCTTTCCTTTACGTGCTCTTGTTAGAGGGTTCACTTGATAGACATTTTCGTAATTAAGGAAAATGAGTAAGTAAGCGTTTGTGTGAAGATCGATCCTATTACTTTTACCTACTGATGAAAACCCAAGGAAACAAAGAAGAGAAATGGATGAATTCCCATTGCCTTTAGGTACCAGTAATCCTGAACACATTTCAGGATGTGAATGTTTTCTTCTTTGGATTGCCATAACAACATCAAAATCCTCCCTCCGCATCCTTTGCCTCTGCCCGCTTCTCCTGCTACTCCTTTATCCCCCTCACTTTGGATCTGTTCTAGAGGTCTCTTGCTTCTGAGGAACCCAGACTCAGTTCCTTCCCTTAAACAACATTGGCAGATTGAGAATTCTTCCCACAACAGTCCAAATACCCCAGCTTGTTGTTTCCCTCAATTCCCATAGTTCTTAAATTGATTATATAAAATCCCCTTCACATAACAATGTTGAAAGATACAAGAGGATAACCAACCCAACTCCACATATGCTAATGTGACTTCTCCAATCTTAACTATTTTGTTTAAATATGGTCTCTCCAAGGGTGAAATTAAATTACACAGAGTGACTTACTGCCTCAGGAGAGTTTATCACCAACAGGAGCTTGGATCATACTTGTCTTTGCCAAAAAGCATCAAGAAAAGGGATTTTTGAACTATCACTTATGGACTACTACATTTCAAATTTCATTCTCAGCTAGGAATATCTTTAAGGGGAGAAAAAAATGGGGCTTTATGACAGAATGCAATATTATTTCATTTTCTCTTTCTGACTCTGACACCACACTGGCCTCTGTTGCTGTAAGCTGGAGGCACACTGCTGCCCCGGTGTCTGCACTGCTGTGGACTCTACCTCAGAAGTTTTTCTACACACAATTCTTCCTTATTACATCCCTTCTCTAAACAAGTGCCTGCAAACTTGCTAGCAGAGCCTTTTCTGACCTCCTTATTTAAGTTACAGAACTTTGTTTCCATTTCAACTTCTATTTCTTAGTGTTTAATTTTTGTTGGACCACTGGACTATAAACCCGATGAAGGTAAGGATTTCTATCTGTTTTATTCATTGGCATTGTTCCATACCTAAAAGAGTAAGAACTCAGATATTTTCATATAAATGAAATAGTAAATGAGTGACTGGCTAAGTGAGTGAATAAGTAGTGGGCAAAAGAGTAGTAGATATAAACCGTTACAGAGAAGTATCCTGTACAGATAAAAGAATTGACTTGTATCCCAAATGACACACCATCATCTTCAACTTAATCTTGCTTTGCAATAAAGGCAGCATCCCATTCTTTGTGTAAGGCGATACTTTGAATCATTCATTGGCTTATTTGTCAATGACATAAACATAGAGTTCTTTTCAAGTATGCCCTGGCAAGTTAGCTAGGCATTGAAATTCTCATAGCTTCAGCTAGCTTTCATTGTGGTTATTGTGTTGTTTCATGCCACCACTACACTTTAATGGGTCTCCTGTCATTCTTTCTTGGTGTCATTAAATTTGCTGTCTGCCATGGCAGTAACAGACAGCTCTGGAGCAGATGTTTCTGAAGTATCATTGATAACAGTGTCACAAAGATTGTGCGGAGTCAAAGGCCAACGAGCTTGACTGATGAGGAGGAGGTTTGGGCAGCTGATATATTGCCTCAGTGAGAGAAAGTTTATACTTCCTATCCTGTGACAGCTTCTGGAATCAGCCAGCCATTCTCAAACCGAAGCCACAGCTGTGTAACAATACTTGCTCTCTTGAATTTCACCACTTTGACATCATTTATCATTCTCCAATTTAGCTATCTTTGCATTACTTAGTTCCATGGCTGCTATTTGTGTACCCCCCCCCATATTATCTTCTTTAAAGCTTCTTTTCAGCACCTGGGGTATACGATGCAGAACTCTGACTTACTGGACCACCTGATAAGTCTCCGTTCGCCATTCTAGGGTCCATGAAGTTAGACTACGAGGATTTTTAAATACAACTCTTTTAGCTTTCTAAAACAATCAAACATCCTACCTAACCTGTCCCCTCAGGCCCCAGTAAATTTGACATCACTATTAAATACTCAGTGCTGTTGCTTGATAGTTTAATTTTTAGGAGTATCAAAATATTTGAGATTTTGTATAACCTTACATCATGTGCAACACTACTGACCATCCATTTCAATGTTTTGTTCAAATTGAGGAAACTACTGTCCCACAAAGTTAAGTTTTTTTTGTATGTAAGATCACCAATTATTTAATAACCTACATGAATATACTTTATGATAGAGCCTCTGCAAGCCTGGTTCCTTACCTTTTTTTCCTAGAAACTGGAGGTGATAATATCAAAAGACAAAACTGCAGGTAAAATTTATCTTTATAATCTCAATTTATTTTATTGTTATAAAAGATACTCATAAAATATTGAATTGGAATATATTTCATTCAGTTAATCACTATATACTATGCATCTACGTTGTATTTGGGATTGTGCTGGAGACAGAAACATTATACAGGGTGGTATAATCCTTGTCATCACATGGCTTGTGATATAATGGAAAAGGCAAATTAGCAAATAAACGTAATTACAGTAAAATAGGACACAAGGCAATACAGCAAATCACCAGTACATTAACTGGGGAAAGTTTTGTAGAGGAAGTGACTTTAAATTGATATATGGGCAGTGAATAGGAGTCACATATGTGATGAGTTAGTGAAGGGCACTGCAGCAAGAAGGTGAGATGCTCATGAGTGAAAGCCCTGAGTTGAGAAAAGTCATGGAATGGGAACTCAGCATAACTGGTGAACAGAATACCAGTAGATTAAGGTGAGAGATGCAGTCTAAGGACCAGGCATGAACTTATCAATTGTATAAAGCAGCTATGACTTTATCAATGGACAAACCATTTCAAGTGGAGTAGCAGCATAAAATGATCAAATGAGATGACTTTGACTACAAAATGAGTGTGGGTTCAATGATGTAAAACAAACTAAGGAAAAGAAGATAGCTGATAGTCATTTGATCAATTACATTGGTGATCTGAGAACTAGGGTAATGGTAATGAAGACAGAGGAATGTATGAAGTCATCAGGGAGTTATATTCAACAGGATTTTGATATTTGTTGCATTAGAATAATAAATAGGGGACGCAGTGCAATGGCTGATTTGGCTAATCTTCCACTTGCAAGTGCTGGGATCCCATATGGGTGTCAGTTCATGTCTTGTCTGCTTCACTTCCCTTTCAGCTCCCTGTTTGTGACCTGGGGAAGCAATAGAGGATGACCCAAAGCCTGCACCCATGTGGGAGGCCTGAAGAAGTCTCCTGGCTCCTGGCTTCAGATCAGCTCAGCTCCAGCCATTGAGGTCATTTAAGGAGTGAACCACTGGATGAAAGATCTTTCTGTTCCTCCTCTCTATAAAAATCTACCTTTTCAATAAAAATAAATAAGTCTTAGAGAAAAAGATTAAATGAAGAAATGATTTATGACAACTAAATTTCCTTCTATACAAACAACATGGATTATGGTGTTATTCACAGATTTGCAGACATTAGCTACTGGACAAGTGTGTGTGTGTAAGTTAAAATCACCAATGTTAGAATGTGTTAAAAGTACTTTACATTGAGATGGGGTTGTATACTAGGTCATTGGATATGTGTATATAAAGGCTGGGGAGAAGATATGGACTGAGAATGTAGGCTTGAGTGTCACCACAGTAGATGTAAATTACATAAATGAGAGCAGCAATGATCCTATAAACAATATCAATCTTTAGTGAAAAGAACAAAGACAAAGGAATCTTGTAGACCATTAACATTCAAGGAAGGAACAAGTCTCACACACTGCTGAGCAGTCAAGTGAGATAATAGTTTTAAAACGTCTATCAGAATTAGTATTAGGTAACTAACATCTTCAGACAATGCAGTTTTAGTGATGTAGTGAGGTTATAAACCACATTGCTAATAATTCATTCTTTGGCTCAACAATTGCATTATTGAGAGCTCACCTGTAGCCTGGCATTGTGGTAAATTTTGCAGATGCTATGGGAAACCACCTTTGTGAAGCTCACCATCTTGTAATGAAGCCAGGTCTCAGTACAGTTGTATAAATGTGGGCTTGCTGCTCTGACAAGCGGAAGTGTTCTGCCTGATTGTGTATGAAGTCTGTGTGGGTGAGCATGGTCTGGGGGGGGGAGATTTCTTTGTGGGCAGTGGCACAGAACTCAAATGTTATGGGCATGAATAAATCAGTGAGATATAGAAGAATGAGGATCCCGTCATGAATTGGTCTCCGAGTGGAGGGCAGAGCATTTGCAAGGAGCTAGCATGGGAAAAAGCAAGCCATATCCATAGAATGAAAAGAAATCCATCTGAGATAAGCGAGGAACAGGTAGTGTGCTGTAAAAAAATGAGGTTAAGAGAGTTAAGACAGGCTCAGGTTACGTGGAGTCTTACTTATTAAGCTATTGTTTTTGTTTTGTTCTAATCTGAAATGTTGTGATAAGCTACTGCATTTGTGCCTGCTGTTTTCACATCTGTCTTGGAATAGGGGTGGGGTTGACATTTTCAGATTTCCTATTGAACATGTTGTTTTGGCTTCTGGTGATATTAAAAAAAAGATATCAAAGAGGTGCAATGGATGCAAGTTGATCTAATTAGGATCCAGGTATACTGTGATCCAAGTAAGACATGGCAATGATTTGTTTAAAATGTAAAGAGAGGAAATGAAGAGACTCCCAGAGTTATGTAAATGGTAATACTGATAATAATTTCTGCTTGATGAAATGATATGCACATGTGAAACAAAAAACTGTCCAAAAAAACCTAAACAAACAAACAGTAAAGAAGCTTTCCAAGTCTCTGTTTTGAGAAGTTAAAACAATTGCAGTTTATCTTCTAAAAATGTTGGATATGGAAACAGAGAATAGAGAGTGTTGGGTCTAGATACAGGTGATTGTATATTCATTTTCCCCTAATGGTAAAGATTCAGTTATGATGAAATGTGTCTTGGGAAGGGCTAGATAAAGAGAAAAAAATCAGATATGAGAGATGGAATAATCACAGGACATGACATCTGAAATGGCAGTACATTCTAAAACACTTAGGAAGAAGGAGGTGAAGAATCCAGGTAAGCTGGTGACAGGGTGGTGAGAATGTCCCCTATGTTGGCTGCTATTTTCTCTGTGAACTCATGTGCTAAAAATTAAGTGGGATGCCATGGCATAGAAATTTGTCACTGCATTATGGATATCAACGAAGTGTTAAAAGCCATAAAATGCTTACTATTGGGGATTGGTAAAATAAATTATGATACATGTTTGCTCTGTTCTGGTAAGCAGAATTTAAGTTATGTTGCAAAAGAGCATTTTATTTCAGAGCAAAGAGAGCCATTTGTTACATATTTTAAGCAAAAATAACAAAATAAACATAAATTTATAAAGTCTATGCATAGTATACTCAGAAGTAACAACAATAAACATTGACTATATATTTATATTAAGTGGAAGAGTTAAGGCACAGCATGGTAGCCTAGCAGCTAAAGTCCTCGCCTTGCAGGTCGGGATCCTACATGGATGCCAGTTCTAAGCCCAGTGCCCCATTTCCCATCCAGCTCTCTGTTTGTGACCTGGGAAAGCAGTTGAGGACTGCCCAAAGCCTTGCAACCCTGCACGTATGTCGGAGACCTGGAAGAGGCTCTCGGCTCCTGGGTTTGGATCAGCTTAGCTCCAGTCATTGCAGCCTCTTGGGGAGTGAATCAGCGAATGGAAGATCTTCCTCTGTCTCACCTCCTTTCTGTACATCTGAATTTCCAATGAAAATAAATAAATCCTTAAGAAAAGTAAAGACCTAAAGATAAAAATAAAAGCACCAAATACATTTATGTACACATGCTATATATTTATGTGTATGTATATACACATATGAAACAGTACTTCAAAAGGTTTCAAAATGGAAAATGATATTAAATGTTAAGCTCTTTTTGTTACAAAGAATTGAGATTCATACATAGTTTTCATAATACTCCTCTCAATTTTCTTCACCTTTGGATTTTAGTGGCTTTTCCTACTTTCTATATACACATGAAAAGATGTTTTGTTACCTGCACACAAGAATTAGAAAACATTTTGTGAATAAAAATATACCATTGCAATCAATAATTCATCCTACTATCAAATCTTATATAAAGTGTGTAGTTTATAATTTTTTATTGTATTCTTAGCACCTGCCTCCTGTCTTAATGTAGATTGTCTTTGAAATGATATAAATTTTGTCGAAAGCTTTTTCTGCATCTATTGATACTATCATGTGATTCTTGTTTTTCAGTTTTTGGATGTAGTGTATCACATTTATGGATTTGCGAATGTTGAACCATCCCTGCATTCCAGGGATGAATCCTACTTGATCTGGATGAACGATCTGTCTGATGTGTTTTTGAATTCTGTTGGCTAGGATTTTGTTGAGAATCTTAGCATCAATGTTCATCAAAGAGATAGGTCTGTAGTTTTCCTTCTCTGTTAGTTCTCTGTCTGGTTTTGGGATTAAGGTAATGTTGGCTTCATAGAATGAGTTCGGAAGGGTTGCCTCTTTTTCTATTGTTTTGAAGAGTTTGTAGAGGATTGGGGTCAGTTCTGTTCGGAATGTTTTGTAGAATTCTGGAGTGAAGCCGTCTGGGCCTGGGCTTTTCTTTGTTGGGAGGTCTTTAATCACTGATTCAATCTCTACTTCAGTTATGGGTTTGTTCAGGTCGTTTGTTGCCTCTGAGCTAAGTTTTGGCAGGTGGTAGAAGTCTAAGAACTTTTCCATTTCTTGGTGATCTTCTGATTTGTTGGAGTACAGTGCTTTGTAGTAATTTCTAATTATGGCCTTAATGGATGTGGTGTCTGTTGTTATGTTGCCTTTTTCATCTTTGATGCTGTTAATTCTTGCCTTCTCTTGTTTTTTCTTTGTCAGTCGGGCCAGTGGGGTGTCTATCTTGTTTATCTTCTCAAAAAACCAGCTTTTTGATTCATTGATTTTGTGTATGGTTTTTTTTATTTCTATCTGGTTGATTTCTTCCCTTGTAAAAACCCTAACCAAGGTAGGCATAGATGGAAAAATCCACAACATAATTAAAGCCATATATGAAAAACCCAACACCAGCATCATACTGAATGGAGAAAAGCTGGAACCCTTCCCACTGAGATCTGGAACAAGACAGGGATGTCCACTTTCTCCACTACTATTCAACATAGTCCTAGAGGTACTCGCTGAGGCCATAAGACAAGAAAAAGAAATCAGAGGAATCCAAATTGGAAACGAAGAAGTCAAACTCTCACTATATGCAGATGATATGATTCTTTATGTAGAAGAGCCAAGAGACTCAATACAGAGACTGCTAGAACTTGTACGAGAGTTTGGTAGAGTGGCAGGGTACAAAATTAATGAACAAAAATCAACAGCCATAGTGTATGCAAACAGCCCCAAGATGGAAAAAGACTTAACCAGCAAGATACCATTCAAAATAACAGAGAAAAGTATGAAATATCTGGGAATAAATCTAACCAAAAATGTAGGAGACTTATTCGAAGAAAACTACAAACTACTTAAAAAAGAAATTGAACAAGACCTCAAAAGATGGAGTAACATCCCATGCTCCTGGATAGGTAAAATCAATATCATTAAAATGTCTATACTGCCAAAAGCAATATATACATTCAACGCAATCCCAATCAAATTGCCCAAAACATTCTTCATGGAACTGGAAACAATGATCCAAAGGTTCATCTGGAAGCACAAAAAACCACGGATAGCTAGAACCATCCTGAAGAACAGAAAGTTAGCAGGGGGAATCACAGTTCCGGACCTCTGGACATACTATAGGGCAGTGGTTATCAAAACAGCCTGGTACTGGCACAAAGATAGAGAGGAAGATCAATGGAGCAGAATAGAAACACCAGAAGGAAACCCACACAGATACAGCCAAATAATCTTTGACAAAAAGACAAACGACAATCCAGGCAAATGGGAAGGTCTGTTCAATAAATGCTGTTGGGACAACTGGTTAATAGCCTGCAGAAACAAAAAAATAGATCCACATCTCTCACCATACACTAAGATCAGATCTAAATGGATAACAGATCTAAACCTACATCCAGAAACCTTCAAACTTTTGGAAGAAAATGTTGGAAACACACTGGAACACTTAGGGGTAGGCCCTCATTTCCTAAAAAAGACTCCAAATGCAGTAGAAATCGAGGCCAAAATAAACAATTGGGACCTCATCAAACTAAGAAGCTTCTGTACAGCTAGAGAAACAATCAACAAAGTAAAAAGGCAACCCACAGAATGGGAGAAGATCTTTGCACACGACATAGGTGATAGAGGGCTGATCTCCAGAATATACAAAGAGCTACAAAACAACCAAAATGTCAAAACAAACAAGCCACTCAAGAAATGGGCACGGGAAATGGGCAAACACTTCACAAAGGAACAATCCCAAATGGCAAATAAACATATGAAAAAATGCTCAAGTTCCCTGGCAATAAGGGAAAACCAAATTAAAACATCAGTCAGGTACCACCTAACGCCAGTAAGACTGGCCCACATGAATAAAAGCACCAACAACACTTGTTGGCGAGGTTGCGGGGAAAAGGGATCCCTACTCCACTGCTGGTGGGGCTGCAGGCTGGTACAGCCTCTATGGAAATCAGTATGGAGAATATTCAAACAACTCAAATTCAACATACCGTATGATCCAGCAATAGCACTCCTAGGAATATATCCAGAACAATTGTTTTATGAGAAACCAACATGCACTCCTATGCTCATAGCAGCACAATCAGTAATTGCAAAAACATGGAAGCAACCAAAATGCCCATCAACAGAGGATTGGATAAGAAAGCTATGGTTCATCTACTCCATGGAATACTACTCAGCTATTAAAAAAAACAAAATGCAGTTCTTTGTGGCCAAATGGGCCAAACTGGAAACCATAATGCTAAGGGAAATGAGCCAATCCCAAAAGGTTAAATACCACATGTTTGCCTTAATTTAAGATGATATGATGTTATGTATAACATGTTATGTTTTGAATGTTATATGTTGTGTATAAACTAAATTGAAGTATAGGTGAGGTGGTCACAGAAGGTGACTGGGAACCCGCATTTACTTTTAACATATTGGTTATTCATTACTATGTCAATTAATTCCATAATGATGTAAATTTTTGCTGATGGTATGTTGGAGCTTTCAATTGACTGGGATGATACTCTGCTGGCTCTGTCTTCAGATCAGAGAGGGTATACCTAAGAAGCCGTTGAACTTGACTGGACAACAAGATGCTGGACTCTATGTTTGGTATATGCTTGCAATGGGGGAATCTCAACTGAACTTGAGCTGTGGTTATGCAACAAGGTGGAGGAATCCACCATGGTGGGAGGGTTTGGGGAGGGGTGGGAGTACCCAAGTATCTATGTAACTGTGTCACATAATACAATGTAATTAATGAAGTTAAATAAAAAAAAAAGAAATGATATAAATTTATGCTTTGCTTCTTTTTGTTTGTTTTCAATTTCTTTCACAGAATTCTACCACTTATCCCACAATTTGGTGTAAAAATGTAAATAAATGGCTTTGAAGTATGTGAAGGGACTTCCAAAATCTTATGGGGAGGGGGGGACAGATGTTTGGCACAGAGGTTAAAATCCAAATTAAGACATTCATAATTCACCAACGAATGATTGCACTCAAGTCTCGGCTTTGTGCTTGTGATTCAGGCTTTCTGTTAATATGCTCTGAAAATGGCAGCAGGTAATAACTCATGTACTTGATTCCCCACCATCCATGCAGGAAACCTGAGTTCAATGTCAGACTTCAGGTTTCAGTTTCAACCAGCCCTAACTGTTGCAGCATTTGTGAAGCAAATCATCACATGGAAGTCTCTCTCTCTCTCTCTCTCTCTCTCTCTCTCTCTCTCTCTTCCTCTCCCTCTCTCTCTCTCTGTGCATGTAAAAAATATATTTAAAAATTGTAAATCAATACATTTTAAAAAACTTTTGGGGAAATGGAATTAAAATATAGCATCTCTTGTCAATAAACTTTTTAAAGTTCACTCGTATTTTCATTGAAAATGCTTGAGTTTGAATCATTTGATTAAAAAATAACCACCATGTTAAAATTGTTTGTACATGCCAATACACTGTGGTTAGTGCTTATCCCTTAGAGCAATTCTGTGAAGGACATATTGATATTGTTGTCACTGTATGATTTTTTTAAGTGAAGCCATTAGAGTTCATTTGGTGAAAACCAGTCAGTGGCAGGTCAGGTTTGGAATTGAGCATGTGTGACTCGATGTGCTATGGTGCACTGCACATTGGTGAGCACTAAGCTGCCGCTATGCTGCTACTACCTACACCTCTGCTGGCAGGCAGTATTTTAATTGAAACAAAACATCAAACGAACCAATAAAAGGAAAAAAACCCTATTTCCTATTAATAAGTGAGCACCATTTATTATACAAAAGATATTTGGACAGTTTTTCTGGCAGGAAAATTAATATTGCAATGCTATAGAAACAATCACAAGGCCTGTTTCATTCCTTAAATAATTAGCAATAGTTAAAAAGGTTTTTAAAGGAAAAAAAATGGAAAGCCAGTGAAAATTGAAAATGACACAAATGACTCTTTTTTGTTGAAAAAGCTTTCAACAACTGTGGATTCAGTCTAAGGATATTCACTAATTGTGCTGCTATTTCAACCATTACCATCATCAGCTTTTATTCATCCTTGGGATCTGAAACACTAAGTTGGAAACAATATTCTTTTCTGCACAAAAGTAAAGCCCTCAACCCATCCCTCTAGTTCCACTCTTTTTTCTACTTCTGATATTTACTGAGTATTTACTTGGTGCTTGTTTCCAGGACTGACAACTGGGATGTTATTCTGGTGCCATTTAACTGAAGTGAAAGCAACTTCGAGTTGATAAAGTACATTGATATTTGTCATAAAAATATTTGTAAAAGAACGGCTCTTTAATTAATAATGCAGAATTTCTTGCAACATCCTTTTCCTCCTTATCCTTTGCATCAGCTAAGGAAATAAGTAACAAAGAAAAAAGAAGTGAAATATATCTCACCATCAACTGGCAACACAGATCCCTTGACTCTTAGATTTTCTTAGCTGGTGGTATTTTAGAAGCTGGTTTGTTTGTTTTGGTGTATTTGATATATTTTTTTTACCTGAATCTATTAAAATGGTAATGAAAATATTTTACATCTTTCTTTTTTTCAGCCTAGAAAGTTGAAGGAGTTATGAAATTGAATCCATCCATACAATCTCTAGAAAAGCAGAGAAATGAAAGAAAAATGTCTATGAGATCTAAACAGAACTCAGGCAATAACTAAGTAGTTTTGTGAGCGACAGTTTCTACTTTAATACAGCTCATCAAACTATGCTGTTTTAGTTTTAATGGTCAATTAATTAGCTAAAAGTGTTTATTCAACAAACAGGGGAATTGAAATGTAACTATTTTGCTTTGCATTGCTGGATGTGTGATGAAGGTTATAAAACCAATATTTCTGAACCCTATGTAGAGAAGAAATAGATTGGTATCATCTCTTGGCTTAGCATGAGTTTTCCACAAACACGGAGGCTGAGATAGAGACAAAGGCATGTGTAGGTGGTTTAATCTCAGAGGGCAGATCTAAGTGGCAGAGTGAGAAACAAGAGAGGAGGGAGAACCAATACAAGGTGACTGAGAGAACTAGAAAATTCTCTGCTCCAAACATACCCTGACCCCTATGCTCTCTGCTACCAAAAAGCTAGCTCATTCCCTCCCAAATCCCTTCATGCAGTCAACACTTTTGAGACTGGGACTTAATGGCCTGAAATAGGCTACACCATAAAGAAACACAACTCAGCTGCCCTCTGTGGCTTTTGAGTCTTTTCTCTGTAAAGCCCTCACCATGCCACACGTTTGTGAAGGTGCTTCCTTTGTCTCCTGTTACAACCACTTGGTTAAAATACCCCTTACCATGCAGCTTGAGTATCAGAGATTATTTTGAACATTTGACATTGTGTCATTCTTTTTTTTTTTTTTAAGATTTATTATTATTGGAAAGCCGGATATACAGAGAGGAGGAGAGACAGAGAGGAAGATCTTCCATCCGATGTTTCACTCCCCAAGTGAGCCGCAACGGGCCGGTGCGCACCGATCCGATACCGGGAACCAGGAACCTCTTCCGGGTTTCCAACGCGGGTGCAGGGTCCCAAAGCCTTGGGCCGTCCTCTCCTGCTTTCCCAGGCCACAAGCAGGGAGCTGGATGGGAAGTGGAGCTGCCGGGATTAGAACCGGCGCCCATATGGGATCCCGGTGCTTTCAAGGCGAGGACTTTAACTGCTAGGCCACGCTGCTGGGCCCGACATTGTGTCATTCTTACAGTTAAGTGATTGATGTGGAAGAGACTTTCTGAGGAGCCTGAAGAAATGAACTCAGAAATATCTAGCCAGGAAAAGAAAGGGACAAACACTTATCTTTTGTGAGTCAAGAGTTGGTACATTGGGCGTTTAGCCACATGTACAAGCTCACATGTATAAGCATCAATGTGAACAGAATGTATACGCTTCCCAGGTATTTTAGCACCAGATTAACTCTGGGGTAGGGCAACGTTTGAACTACACCTGGAAACAATTGAGTGGATCTGCTTTTGTATGACCTGACCACTCAGGCAATGGAATAAGAGGAGAATTGGAAAGGAACAGAAATAAAGAGCAAGAGAAGACCATTTAGGACTTCTTGGGTGATATTCTGGCCTTCCTTCTTTCATCACTAAGTGAAGTCACTTTTTCACTTATCACTTGAAGGACTTGAGTGTGAGTTCCTTCATCCTGCCTTCCCTTACATGGAAAATGACTGTAATTGATGCTGTTAATGGCCCATCCAGATTCGTTTTGCTATCTTCTAGTTTTCATGATTTCTGCCATCCAACTATTCACAATGACATATATCTTGGAGTAGCCATCCTAGGACAGGTGGCCCGTCACCCTGGAGAGTATGCCTAACCTAGGTGACAGTTTTAGCCAAAGACTGAGCAATTAGCTAATTCAGGGATATAATACTGAAGGCCGGGTTTATGCTGTGGTGAATGAGCTTCATGCAGTAGTGGTCTGGCCATCTGGAACATTAAAAACAGTCCTCACATGTAGTCATACTCTAATTTGTCATCTATTCACAACAATACACCAGAAAGGTGGAGTACTCCAGCAGACACAAGTCATAAGTTATAGAATTCAATTCCACTTTTCTATAAGTTATTGCTTTGAAATAAAGTGTAAGAAAATGAGAGAGAGCTGGATGAGAGAGAGAGATCCCTTAATTGCTATAATAGCCAGGTCTGAGTCAGCCCAAAGCAAGAAGCCAGGAACTCCATTTGGAACTCCCAGGTAGGTGGCAGCAGTCCAAGCACTTGAACCATCTTCTGCTGCCTTCTCAGGTACGTTATCAGAGAGCTGCATAGGCAGTAGAACAGCATAGACTTGAACTAGTTAGGGGGCAGGTGCAAGTTTGGTAGGTGGAGTGTGTGTGTGTGGGGGGGACCCTGATGAGCCACTGATCCCACTGGTGAGCATGAGAACTGGGACTGAGGGCAGACCAGACTAGGCAGGGTTACAACACCTCTTGGCTTGAATATGAACTGTGTTATGGGAGAGTCAGGCTGGGTTAACCAACTGTATTTCTTTTATATATATATATATATTTATTTATTAATATTTTGCATTATGTGACAGTTTCATAGGCTCTGGGAATCCCCCACCCCTCCCCACGCCCCTCCCCCCTGGTGGATTCCTCCACCTTGATGCAGCTTTACAGTTCAAATTCAATCAAGATTCTTTCCTTGCAAACATATACCAAGCATGGAGTCCAGCTACTTATTGTCCAGATGGGTTGAACAGTTTCTTGGGAAGACCATTTCTGGTCTGAAGTCAGAGCTTAACCAACTGTATTTCAATGCTTGGCTGGGGTAGTTTTCCAATTTGTTCTGTCTTCTTTCCTCCTCTATGGTATCAGGCATCCTCTGCAAGCCCCAATAGACTATCATATTCTCCACATGTATCTGGGAATGCTATCCACTGCTCTGTCTTTGCCACATAGGAGGCCCAGTTCTGAAACTTGCACTCTGTGGTCACACCACACTTCCTGGTTGGAGTTCTGAGTCCAGCAGCTAAGTTGGGAGATCCCCAAAGAAACCTTGTCTGGGGTGATCCCAGCCTCAATCTTGTGTGCTTGCGAATCCGGGGTCTGGGTCACTCTGTCACCCACATCCACTTACACACTCAGTGGTAATTGCAATTGCTGGGTGAGTTCTTCTTCCAGCCCTGCCTCTAACATAAACCAGCAGATGCTGGGGCTCAACCCAACCCTGCTCACCACACAGTTGGCCCTTACATATACCAATGGGAACTGCAGCCTAGTTGGAATGACCCTCAATAACCCCACTAGGCCCTCCCCCAGCCCTGGTTCCTGTACTTGACAGAATGTACAGCAAACTGGTCCAGTGTGTCCCACATCCCATTCAGCTGTTGTACACATCAATGGTCATTGAATTCAGCTCAATCCAACTGACCCCACTATCTATCCTACTCTCATACCACACAACTCACTCATTTGAAGTGTGTAGTTCAGTATTGTTAGTATATTTGCAGGTATGTGCAACAAAGCCTTTTTTTTTTAAAGATTTATTCATTTTATCACAGCCAGATATACACAGAGGAGGAGAGACAGAGAGGAAGATCTTCCGTCCCATGATTCACTCCCCAAGTGAGCTGCAACGGGCTGATGCGCGCCGATCCGAAGCCAGGAACCTGGAACCTCTTCCGAGTCTCCCTCGCGGGTGCAGGGTCCCAGTGCATTGGGCCATCCTCGACTGCTTTCCCAGGCCACAAGCAGGGAGCTGGATGGGAAGTGGAGCTGCCGGGATTAGAACCAGCGCCCATGTGGGATCCCGGGGCTTTCAAGGCGAGGACTTTAGCCACTGGGCCACGCCGCCGGGCCCAACAAAGCCTTTTTTAGACTATCTTTACTAATTAGAATGAAATACAACACCCTTTAGTTATCACCTTCTTTTTCCAGTGCATAGAGAATATAAAATATGTGGCCTTTGTCTATAGCTTCAATGAATTAACTCAATGTTTTCCAAGTTCATTTTTGTTGTAGATATCAGGGGTACCAACCAGATACTCCCATCTCACATCTCAGGCCTCCTCTTCACAGTTTGGAACTACAGCTTGGTTTATTAAACCTTCCCTGACCTCCTCTGCCTAGAGCTAATTCTATGGTTGCAGCAAAAGAATATGTCTTTAACTGCTTCCGAACTCCTCTAACATTCACACTTAACCTTACACTGGTGACTAGTCACCCTCACCTTTTCCTGGTCTCTTCTGTGCAACTGGGATAAGCAGCAATAATCATTTATTACCATTGCTCTTGTCATCTACTCTTTCTGACTTTCCTGCATCTCTCAAACTGCTAGAATATAGCTGTTGCCAATACAGTTCCCTTTCCCCTGATGGTCTTACTAATGGCATTGCTCAAACAACTAAATAACTGTTCTCCACACTCCAGGGATAGTGTTCTTGTGTTCAACCAGTTATTCAGTGTTCCAGCCCCAATATCTCATTCAAAGGTCTACTTCCTCAGAGCATGCCTGGTGCCAACCATCCTCAGTGTGGATCTCAGTGAAGCAGGCTCTAAAATGAGTATTTGCATGGATGAAGTTCGCTAAGGCATGCTCTCTGAAAGAACATGTGTGGCAGCGTGAATGCGGCAGTATTGTACCAAGAGAGAAGTTGAGCAGCAGGGCCATAGCAACAAAGGCTTCATCTGATACCAAAGGAAGCTCTGGAGCTCAGAGTGCCCCTTACAGTTTAAATTAACCTGTTATCAGGCTTGAGATATACCAAGATTGGCACGTGCATTGGCCCAGACAGCTGCCAACTGTGGAAGGCATTCCGCAGGAAGACTGAGAGTGTTTGAGCTTTCGGCAGATAATACCTCCGGCTAAGCAAATCAATGTCCCAGTCCTGAATGGAAATGTAAGGTATTGTGGCAGCCACTGCAAGGTTACAATCCAGAGCCTGGCACTGTCAATAACTGCCATGACCCCCAAATCTGTTTCAACTACTATTTTCCAATCAGAGTTTATATTTTTTCTCATCTTATGTTCTAAAATAATTTCATTTCTGGGATGTTCGATCTGAGTCTTCCAGTCCACTGATCATACTGTGCAATTTTTGATCCCTACTCATTGAAATTCCTCTATCCCTTTGCCTAGCTAAATACATGACCAGTCACTATAATTATTGATTTTTTATATAGTATGTATCAATACTTCCTACTCTCTGTCCTATCCTCATCCTCTTTTGTCAACAGTGTAACTATCTGTATGCAATTGGTATGAATTCAATTGTATCTCCTCTCAAATTCTTATAAGCCCTAACTTCAATGTAACCATATTTGGATATAGTGTCTTTTGGAGGTTATTAGGGTTCAATTATGTCTGAAAACTAGAACCCTTGTCTAATAGGACTAGCAGTTTTACAAAATGAGAAACACACACACACACACACACACACACACACGTGTGTGTGCATATATTGTCTAATCAAGAAGAAAGTCCATGTGAGGATACAGTGGTTAAGTGCAGGCTATTAAAAGAGCTCTCATCAGAAACTTAACCCTGAAAAGCCTTGACCTAGAACTACCCAGACCCCAGAAACATGAAAAAAAAAAGTATGCATTGATCAATCAGCCCATTTTGGCATTTTGCTGTGGCAGCAATAGTACCCAAATGTGTCAGCTCTTCATATTTCATGTCTGCTCCACTGAAGTTGGACATGCCTAAAGAAACATTCCCAATTATATTAACTAGCTCACTTAAATTCATGACCATGCATCTCAAATATACACTTAATGATGCTTGATAATCGTAACGAAATTCCCAACCTGGCTCAATCTTTTAAGTAGATGTTTCATATTTTCCCTACTATTCAAATTCTCAATATTTAAATTCCCATAATCATGATACTAATGAATCCATTTCCTTGTCATTGAAGAGGCTGAACCAATTGGAAAGAAATTACTACATTTCCCACCTCAAACGTATCTACTCTGTTACTAATTCCTGAAACCACATTCTGTATTTTCCACTGGCTACCAGGAATAAAATAGTCCTGTTTCTATTTAAAGCCCACTCCTCCCCATGTACACAAAGTTCCATGCCCTCTCCATGTTTTCTTTTCTGTCCCCTGGATAAACTGATCAGTGCATAAGCATGCTGTTATTCCTCCCATCTTAAAAAAAAAATAACCGCTTTAGTCTTCATCCCCCACACTAATTAATATTCCATTTATTTGTTTTTTCTTTCAGTAAAATGCTTTAAACAAATGCTGATACATTGCTCTTTTCAATCCTCTCCTCATTTTTCCCTTAACTCACTATATCTCAACTTTCATCCCCTGATGTTCCACGGAAACCTCTTCTCAAGGTCATCCATGACCTCTAGGTCATTAGTTTCAACAGTCAATATCTAGTCTTTAGTTCACTTGAAAATATACAGCAATTCTCAAGTTTCAAATCAGCATGTCTTTTCCCACCAGGTGACTACTAGCAGTATTTGGAGATACTTTTGACAGTCCAAACTTTGGAGCTAGTTATGGGAACAGGTAGACTCAATTGTATTTAGGCAGCTGATTTCAGGGATGCTTCTCTACTTCACATAATAAAGAACTACCACTACCCAGCAAAGAATTTTCTAACCCTAAATTTCAATCTTGTTAAGTGAGTTGGGAAGCTTTAGCCAGCATCATGCAAGACATTTTTTTCCCCACTTGGATTTCAAGATAATCGACTTCTCTGACTTTTATCCTCCTTTCTCCATGCTCCTTCTCATTAGCTGTTGTTAGTTCCGCCTCTTCTCCCCAGTCTTCTAATGTCAGAGTATTCCAGGAGTCTAGTATTGTACATTTTTTCCCTTCTCTTTATAGACTCAATCTTGAGATGGTCTTCTCTATTCTGAATTTAAATGTCATCTCTTAGCTGCTAACTTACAGAGTTGTATTTCTAGCAGTTGATTCTGCACATTTCTACAGTGGCTTCTGTACTGCTCTCTATACAACTGCCACTCACACCTCCACTCGATGGTAAATGGGCACCTGATAACCTGATACATGCTTCCAAAACGAAATTCTTTTGCCTTCCTTAGCAAACCTATTTCTCACAATGTCTTCTCTATCTCAGAAAAGGAGAGCAGTGTTTGTCCAGTGACTTAGGTCACAAATTATAGAATACCCCGTAATTTATTTGTTTGCCCTCATAATTTACATAAGAATTTTCAGCCGCACCTATACTCACAATATCTCCAAATTCTAACAGCTTTTTTTTTACTGTCTCCTCTTCCCAGATCCAAACTAACAATACCTCTCACCTGAACTGAAATATTGCAACTGAACTCTCTGTTTCTACTTTCCTTTTGCCACAGTCTATTATAATGCAGACAGTAGCCATGATATGATTTTTAAAAATAACTAAAGTTATCTACAGTTATCTTTTGATTGTCATATCATGGCACTAGTCTGCCCATAACCTTTTAATGGTTCTATTCTGCATAGTGTAAAAATCAAAGTCCTTACAAAGTCCTGCAGTGTCCTATGTAAGGTCTGTTTCTTTACCTCACTGTTTTCATCTCTTGCCACTCAGCTCCTCAGTAATTCTGTTCCTGCAGCGCTGACACCCTGCTGCTCAACAAATCCAGCAGGCCTTCTACTTTATGCTATCAGTAGTGAAATGCTCCCTTTTGGATCCCATATGCGTGAGATCTTTGATCCAATATCACATTTTTTTTCAATGAAATCTGCTTGTCATCTTACTTACAATGACAACTTGTACTCACACTCTGCATAGACTTTACTACATTTGATTTCTCTTTTGGCCCACTATAATTATCACCTTCTCACATATAGTTTATATATTAGTCACTGTTTATTGTTATGTCCCTCAACACTTGCCCCAGAGAAATCTCAAGTCCCTAGAAGATCATATATTATATAGATTCCACCGCTAAAATATCTGTTGGATGACTATGTTCTGAGCAGAAGATTCAGTGAAATTTCTTCTACTACATTTGCAACACATTGATTTTTGGCAGCAGTGGGAAATTTCTGAATTTTTCCCCTGTGTCTCTCATAGAAATTGTGATGAAAAGTTTTAGAAGTCTATATTTGGAACTAAAATTTAACTTTCTGTTACACATGATGACTATAGGTGTCAATTTTGCTGCTTTTGGGATTGGGTGACATCCCTGTTCTTCTTTCTCCACTCCCAGTAGTTTTACATTTTGAGAAGCAGAAAATATTTGTGTTTAATTTGCAATGTATCATACTGAATATACTAATTGAGTTTATTTATATAATTAATCAGTTCTAAAGCAACACTTTGGTGCTATTCCATCTTTATCTCCTCTAGTCATAGTCCACAGCTCACATTTTCTGGGCCAAAGATTTGTTTTCAATTTTTTTTCTCATTTTATGTTAAAATGTGTGTGTGTCTCATTCTGTTACATTAATAACAAAAGGAAATCTTGGAAAGAATATTTCATAATTACACATCCTAGCAACTCTCAAGGATGATTTCACTTCAATTTTGACGGTGGGCAACTGGATCCATGCATCTTCTGAATCCTGGTTGATGAATGTTCATTTTTTAAACCAATTACTAAAGATAATTCGCCCAGTTATCCAGAAAATTCAAAGCATTTTATTTCTAAACTGACTGCTTTTCAGATACTTCTTATAAAATGCCAAATATTTTGCCTACTTTTTGACTATTCAATTCTAAAAATATAAGTAGGTGTAAAATGACATATAATAAATTTAAATAAAGGTATGCATTTCTGTAAAGGTGTAAGACATCTAAGTCTGTAAACCTAAGAATTGAAAAGCTAAATGACATATTTAGGTCTTATATGTGGCCTGTGAGAAAGCCAAGCATGAAACAGGTATCTAAATCACAAGGCTCGGAGTAGCACCACAGGTCTCATAGACCTATATACAAAGGACATTCATAGTCGTTGACATCCTGTGCTTTGAAGCTGTAAGTCTTTTTCCTGACCATTTGATTCTGTTCATTTTTATGTTTGCCTTTGTGTAAGGGAATTATTAAAACCAAATGTATTCTGGTGATGTGGTTTTATATTGCATTAAAACGAATTTATGTGATTTATGATGTGATATAAATTTTCTATGTATTGTCCAAAGGCAGTGTAGAGTTGGTGCTCTAAATTTCTTGACTGTCTTGACATGCATGAAAGCCATATACAAACATTATGTATTCATAATGTTCTGTTTAAGATCTACAACTCACCAGGCCTGGGCGAATGTCAATTTATTGTAATCACTACTCTTGTCTAGTACATTACTTGGTACTGAGTAATTGTGTTGGCCCCTGCCAAATGATATTCCCTCTGTTTCCTCTGACTTGAATGTAGATTACTTGGGTTTAACCCTGGCAGTCAAAAAGAAGCATATTCATACTCATGTGCATTTTGCTGATAGTAATTATGAATTTAGCTCAGTTTTTAGTCTTAGAGGTATGTGGGTGGGAAAGGCAACAGTAGCAGTATAGTCAAGGAAACAGGAGGATCCCTGGGACTTGGTGACACATTGGATGTGGGTGGTAGGCACTTGTAGAAAGCTAGACAGGCAGTGACTCTTGAGTCACTGGGCCAACTATCAAGATGCATCATGTTTACAAACAAACAGTAGGGTCCTCCTATTTCCCACTGCAATATAAACAACATTGAAATAAATTGAATTCCTTCATTTCTGGCCTGTCTCTGGATATCTGATGGTCATGTTTCAGGAATTTTACATTAGCCTAAAGATAAGCTAGTCCTGATAAGAGAATTGCTAAACTCTTAGAATTGAAATTAAGCTTACATATTATTTTCCGCATCCCCATTGTTTCTACAGATAAATAACTGAGACCCAGAGACTTCTAAGATGTGCCTAACTCATGTATCAATTTGGAGAAGGAATAGAAACTAGAGATCCTGAATCATCTCTATTGAGTCTCCCCCTGTACCATTGCATTGTGTACTATATAAGTGATCGACAATTACACCTTGTTTTTTTTTTTTTAAAGAAATGGTAAATATTTGTATGAAACTTAGTAACTTCACAAGTACATTTGAGCGGTGACAGTCACTTGCAATGCCATTTTAAGATATCACCACAATGTTATAGGATTAGCTAACATTGTGAGTGGGGTTCCTAACATTTTCCTGTCGTGAGGTAAATTTGACTTGCACTAACCGGTAACCAGAGAATATTTTCTTTACTGCTAAAATTTATCACATATTAACAGAAGAGTTCAAAGGGCCATTAAAGTAATAGTGCTTGACTGTAAGGCATTTGTATGTGTTTTCCTCAAGAAGTCTACATAATGGACTGCTGTACAATGCTAAAAGAATATCAGTCTCTTATGGCTGAAATCAATTGGCCTTACAAGTCTTATCAGCTCCATGGAAGGGGGATGGGAAGAACAGCAAAGGGATAGCTGAGTTGCTATTACCAATTAGAACAATAGCCCTCATTTTTCTGTAATACATCCTCCACATTTTTCTTCTTTTATTTTGCAATTAATACTTGCAAGAAGCTAAGAAGCTTAAAAGATGAGAAAATACATACCAATAAATCACATTAATCAGCTTCCAATTTTTGTTTGCCATTGACTGCTTTGTCTCATCTCTCACAGCTTCCCAGGACTGCATTTGAAATAATGCGTGTAGGGCCCAGCGGTGGCCTAGCGGCTAAAGTCCTCACCTTGAACACCCTGGGATCCCATATGGGCACCGGTTCTAATCCCGGCAGCTCCACTTCCCATCCAGCTCCCTGCTTGTGGCCTGGGAAAGCAGTCGAGGACGGCCCAAGGCTTTGGGACCCTGCACCCGCGTTGGAGACCCGGAAGAGGCTCCTGGTTCCTGGCTTTGGATTGGCACAGCAATGGCGGTTGTGGCTCACTTGGGGAGTGAAACATCGGACGGAAGATCTTCCTCTCTGTCTCTCCTCTCTGTATATCTGACTTTGTAATAAAAATAAATCAATCTTAAAAAAATGATGCGTGTAGTGATTTCTTTCTTTTTTTTTTGATTGATTGACAAGTTGTATAGTAGCACATTGTTCTCCTCTACCGTTTTCCCAGTGGGTGGTACTGCACAATAGTGATGAGGAACTATAATGACACTGCATCAAAAGTCACTGACATATAAATGTGACATGAACTTCTTGGTTTCCTGAAGCTGGACCACTTTATTTTTACCTACATCACTTTTGTGTGGAGCATTGGTGGAAATTATTAACCCTGTGTATTCAAATCTGTTCCATTGGTATTTGAATCTAAATATTTTTTGGAGACACACTCATTAAGAAAGGTGTGTTCCATGACTTAAAGCACGGTCACT
Organism: Ochotona princeps; assembly: GCF_030435755.1. Classification (NCBI taxonomy): domain Eukaryota; kingdom Metazoa; phylum Chordata; class Mammalia; order Lagomorpha; family Ochotonidae; genus Ochotona; species Ochotona princeps. Next base: position 63,778,598 of record NC_080865.1, on the reverse strand, counting down.
CTATATTTATGCAATCTCCTTTCTAAGTACTTCTTATTAGAGGAGATTTAATGTAGATGGAAATTATTCAATGCAGTTATGGCATGAAAGCTCATAAGCTAACTGCTCTGCAAAGTGCTCAGAACACCTGGGCCACCAGAACTGCTGAAGTAGACAATGGCATTTATTCTGAGATCACAGCATCATCTTATTCTAAATGGTATTTTTGTCTTTAGAGTGCAAGAGGGATGCCAGTGCTTCTCCGTACTTAATTGGTTTTCTCCCTTGACTTTAATTAAACTCGCCCTAAGCTTGCAAAACCCCAAGGCTGCTGCTTAAGGGCAAGAAGCCCCAGTGCTTCCAACTTTGAATACAGTATGATAAAAAATCAATTGTACAGTCTGATTAACTGAATATGCAACTGTTTTACATTTTAGATAGCCACATTGTTACATAATCAACAGTATTTGATAAACCACTCTATTGTAGATAAAAATGCAAGGCTTTGTAAATTTCCAACTGCACTCTAAAAATATACTTAATCTGCTGAGATATAGTGCATATATTCACTGCCTGGAAATGTTCCATATATTACATCCAATCACAAAGCCTCATCATTCACTGTGACATTATCTAGATATCATTGACATCATTTATAAAGAATCTTGGCTTTGGTATATTCTTTGTTTTGTTTAGTAGTGTGACAAAGATCAAGGTCCTAAGCGTTCTGGACATAACCCAATTCTCATCTGCTTACTCAATCTTTTATTGGAGATCATTTAAATTGACTGAGTCAGTCGCACCTGAACCAAAGGAGAGTCTTCCATCTTTTCTGGGATGAGTCAGCACTCAGTTTTAATATTGTACTTGTACCCAGGCACAGGACAATAGAAACATGAATATAAATATATATACAGCAGGTACCAAAGTTATATAGTGCTGGAAGCCATCCCTACCAGTAAACATAAACACTGAGTCAGAAAAAGAACAGAGTAAAGCTTATCTAAAGTGCTCCAATCTACCTAAGTGTAAATTACTGGAATTCTAAAATGGCACTGTTAGAAGTGCACAATGCTAATTACATGCTTTTCCAACACTATGGGACTTCTGTAGAACATGCCAGATACTCTGTTGAACATATATTAGCTAATTTTATTTTTATATCAACACTACAAAAACTTTTATGATCCTAATCATTTAGATACAGAAAGTGAAGCACAACTGGCTAATGTAATACACATGAGTATACATAGGCAGGAAGTAGGGAACCCAGAAGGTCTTGGCTTGCCGAAGTCAAAGCAGCTAAACAAATTTCAGTATACAGAGAAGGCCAAAGGTTTCTGTTCAGCTCCATCACCCAGAAGACTCAGAAGCTATTGTAGGAACATGATTAGTAATGGTATAATAGCTCAATTAGAATTCAAGTAAATGTTCCCAGAAGTAGGCTGACGACTGTGTTAATATTCTCATTATGGACTCTTCTCCCAAGAACGTGACCGGAAAGAAGTACTACTGAATCAAAATTGAAGACTGTGTTCATCTTGTCAAAAATTAATTGCGATCATTTGCTCACTCAACAACTGTTTATTTGGCTACTCATTATGTGTCAGATACTGACCAAGGCAGTTAGGATTTGCATTGCTCTCATCTGAAGGGAAAACAACATCGTACACTGGAAGTCACTGCAAGTTAAAGCACTGAATTGAGACACAGCTTGGGAAACAAATCCTCAGGTTTAATCAGGTTTGCTAAAAAGAACAAGATCTGGTGGCTGCCTTAAGAAAGCGTTTACTCCAAGTCAATTGAAAACACATGAAAAACAAATACTGTGAGAATTTTAAGAACCTATGTATGCAGTAACAATTATGGACATCTGAAATAAATAAAAGATTGCTATGGTCTAGGGAAGGGTTTTACATTGCTCATTTATCTGCAACATGGAGGAGATCCTGTGAAGATCCAACTTTCCAAAATCTGACCTGTAGACCCAGGGCGGGGTCCAGGATTACGTTTTTCACCTCTGGCCACAAATGACAGGCTTGAGCTGGACCTTTTTGGATGTAAGCTAATCATGCAAGCTTTCAAAAATTAAAGAGTTAGGAAGCAGCATAGGAATATAGTGTCAGACTGGATCAGATGTTGCCACGTAGAAGGAGACAGTAGTAGAAAAATAGGAACTTGATCTTGGTGGGTGAGGGTAGAATGCATTTCAATATTAAAAAATTTCAGAGTTGAAAATTGTGGAACAAGGTATTTATTTAGATATTTTTATTCTATTAATTACATTTTTAAACTGAATTTGAATATTTGGGCCTTAACTTACCAGCTTGAGAAATGGTTTGAATTCATTTGCTACCTTAAACCCTTTCATTTTTATTGGATAGAAATGTATGAAACACAAGACAAAAATTAGTAATACTGAAGCATCATTATACTTAAACAATCTTGTTAATTGTCGATGTGGAGATAGTGGCCTATTGAAGATGATGTGAGGCATTAAGCTATTTACAACAAATAATTGATGTATTTGCTATAATTTTTAGAGCATTATACGGTATGTTTTCCACTGCCATAGCCTTCTGCTTCAAATGCATCTCATTTACCTTTCGTATCACCTTACCTATGTGAAAATGAGGACTACTTAAGGCAGGATAATGTCAATCATGGATTCCTTGACTGCCTGAGAAGTTAGCATTCATCGTATTCAGAACATTGATGGTAATTAAAATTCAAGGAAAGGCATTGAATGTTTGGATTTTATTTCTCCTAAGAATAAACTGGATGAGCCAGTGTCTAAATGATGACAAAATATACTATCAATTCACTGAAAATGAATCAAAGCGGTATTTTTAAAGATATTTACTATTTGTTTTTCAACCCCGATTGTAGGCTAGAAGACACAACTTTTTTTTTTTTTTAATCTCAGAAGATTGTGCTGTCCATCCATCAAAATAGTGAAATTTCTACAGAAGGTAGTTACTACTTTGTGGTCTAGAAACATGTAGCTCTGTAGAGTATTGGATTTTTTTCCCCTTGTATACAGTGAATAAATAAACATTCCTCTCATGTAGTGAAGCTCGAGGATCTCAATACATTCTCTTCAACAGAAAAATGCAGATTTTGTGAAAAGTCAATATAAAGCAAAAACTCCCGTGGCTGTCCTTGAATTCCGAGGTCAGATTCATCGGCTCTTGTATGAATAAAACTATCATCTTCAGACACTAAAAGCAAACAAAAGCTGAGACAACATTTTCCACATGCTCTGGAAGGTGCATCTGCCAGCTCCCAACACCAGAACAGCAAATGATCTGCAGACCTAACTGTCAAAGCTTAGCCAAGGTCCCATCCACTGACAGGAACCATGATTTCTGTGGTCTGCAGCATCAGTTTATACTCTTTCCTTATTCATCATCAGCTGCTTTGGCCCTCTGCGTTTGCTCAGTCCTGTTGACCTATCATTCAGCGCTTTGGCCTGGATGACGTACCCTGATCACATAAGTCAACGCTAAGCTTGCTGGTATCTGGGTTGCAGTTTCTGTGCCTTCCCGAGGCACACAGAAGGTGTAGGGCTCCACCTCCTCTCAGGGAAGCCGTGCACATTCTGTGATGTCTCGCAGATGGAATCCTGGGTATTGACACCTCTAACTAACCTTAGAGTCATCAGTGTGCTGTACCAGGGCTGGTCTATTTTTCTTTTTGTAAGATTTATTTATTTTTTATTGGAAAGGCAGATCTACAGACAGAAAGATCTTTCATCCATTGGTTTACTCCCCAAGTGGCCACAACTGCCAGAGCTGTGCCGATGGCCAGGAAGCCAGGAGCTTCTTCCAGGTTTCCCATGTGAATACAGAGTCCCAAGGCTTTGAGACATCATCCACTGCTTTCCCAGGCCACAAGCAGGGAGCTGGAAGGAAAGTGAAGCAGCTGGGACATGGACTGGTGCTCTTATGGAATCCTGGCACATTGAAGGCAAGGACTCTGGCCACTAGGCTATCAGACTGGGCCCAACAGTGCTGATCTTATTGCTTGAGCTCTTGGTTTGAGTAGTACTTGGAACTCTGTGTAACAGGCCCACTCACAGCATCAACAAGGTGGATGCCTAATACCTGAGGCATTCCTGGCTCCACGTCTTCCCTCAGAGGATGACTGAGACTAGTGGCATTGGCACAGCAGTAACTGCTCTAAACCCTAGGAGCAGTTCAGATTCCCATTTGTGCTACTTTAGCAGAAAAGGTATGGGGAGATTATAACACAGTCTCTATGCAACAAAAGCAAGGGACTAAAGCCGAAATAGTCTATCAAACCACACCACAAGGTGTGTTTTCAGAGGAAAAAAATGTTCAATTCGCACAAAGCATCATCTAAAAGTAACAGAAACAACATATCTCCCAGAGGAACAACATTTAAAACAGGGGCATAAGAAATATGAATAAACAGGCAATACCCCAATAAGAACAAAATAATGCATTGGCATCACATCATGAAGGGCTGGTACAGTGGCATAGCATGCAAATCCTCTCACTGCAGCATCAGCATCCCCTATGGGTACCATTTTGTGTCTTGACTGCTCCACTTCCTTTCAAGCTCACTGCTGATGTGCCTGAGAAAGCAGTGGCTATTGGACCAAGTTCTTGATCCCTTACACCCAAGTGGGAGACCCGGAGAAACCTTTTGGCTATTGTCCCTGGATCAACTTATCTCTGGTTGCCGTGGTTTTGGGGGAGTGAACCAGTAGATGGAAGATCTCTCTCTCTTTCTGTTTATTCTTCTTTCTGTAAATATTAATTTCAATAAATAAATAAATACATAGATAATTAAATACATAAATACACATTTTCAAAATGATTCAGATTACAAAGAAATAGAGATTGTTGAAATGTCTCATGAAGAATTAAACAGAGTGGTCATGGCTGGGGGCATACCTAGGCACAGAAAGTCAAGACACCTTTGGCATCTCTGGCATCCCATAAGGGAGAGCTAGTTTGAGACTTTTCTTCTTCACATCAAATTTAGATCTCTACCAAAGTGCCAGCGAAGGCAGTGGAGAAGGGCCCATGTGCTTTGGACTCTGCCACTTACATAGGAAGCTTAATGGATTTCTTGGCTCAGGAATTCAGCCTGGTCCAGATCTGGCTGTTGTTAACCATTCTCTCTCTCTTTCTCTCTCTGTCTTTCAAATGCATAAATAAATATTCAAAAAGAGGGGCTGATGTTGTGGTACAGTGAAAACTCTGAATAGATAAGCTACTGCTTGTGACACTGCACCCGGTACCTTGTGCTGGTTTTAGTTTCAGCTACTCAACTTCTAATCCGGCCTCTTGATGAAACCTGTGAAGGCATCTGGGAACAGCCTAGATGCTTCTGTGGCTGTCACTTATATGGGAGAATAGGATAGAATTGCTGTCTTCTGGCTTTAGCCTGTGGCCATTTGGAAAGTGCCCCATTGAATGATATGGAAGATCTTGCTCTCTTTCTCACTTTGTCTTTCAAATAAACAAATCATTCTTTTAAATGATTTATTCATTTATTTTAAGGACTTACTTGCTTGAAAGACAGACAAAGGAAGTGGGGAGGGAGGGAGAAGGAAGGAAGAGAGAGAAAGCACACATGAGAGACCTTACATCCACTTATTCACTACCCAAATGCTGCAGTGACTGGAGCGGGGCCAGTTTGAAGCAAGGAGGAAGGAGTTTCTTCCAGATCTTCCATGTGGGTAAAGAGGTCCAAGCACCTGGGCCATCTCTACTGCTTTCCCAGGTACATTAGCAGGGAGATGAGTCAGAAGCAGAGCATCCAGTACTTTAAACAGTGCCCATGAGATGCCAGAAACTGTAGGAGATTGCTTTATCAACTATAATACAGTGCAAGCCTTATAAATAAATGAATCTTGCAACAATAATTTAAAAGCACTATTGTTACCCATAGAGACACAAGAGAATGCAAGTAAATAGTTACACAGAAATCTGAGAGCCAGAATGGTGTGCAGGCCATGCCAGGTCGAGGTGCAATACCAGCCAGTTCACATGAGGGCTGGGACTGGGGGCTGGCTGTGTTGGCTAGGCTGTCGTCCCCAGCAGCGTAAACTGGAACTGGAGGCAGGCCTGGCTTGGCCAGGCTACAGCACCCACTTGCAAATGCTGAGGTGAGGCAGGCCAAACAACAATGGGCCACAGTGCCCAACCAGCTCATGTAAGACCCAGGGGAGACTGGGCAAACCCAGTAGGGGAGCTTCAGGGAGCTCCCATGCTGGGAGACCATTCCCACTGGAGAGCATGATAGCTGAGATTGGGGGCAAACCACACCATGCAGGGCTACAATACCTATTCAGCTGTAAATAAGCTGGATCAGTGACAAGCCAGGCTGGGTGGACTGTACCTACTGGTACATGCATAAGCCAGAAGAGGTGAAGGTTGGTTGGGCTTTGCAGCAGCATCAGCTAGCAGATACTGGCACAGGAGGAAACTCTGTTGAGCTAAACTACAGAACCACTTGGAGCGTGCATGATCCAGGAGTAGGAGTGGGCCCAGTAGGGAAACAATGGCACCTCCCACTTGGGTTGCCATTCTGACTGGTGAACATGAGAACCAGGATTGGCACAGGCATGGCTAGACAGAGAGTGGCACCCACCAGCTCATGTGTAGGCTAGATAGCGTGGCTGATTGGGTTGAACTAGGCTTCAATGCTTATTGACATGTGTAAAAGCTGAATGGGATGTGAAACAGACAGAACCAGTCTGTGGTACAGTCTGGCAAACAGAGGAACAAGGGCAGGAAGCAGGCAGAGTGGGGATTAATGCAATTCACTCCGACTAGGCTTAAGCTCCCACTGGTTTGAATGGGGGCTGAATATGCAGTGGGCAGGATTGGACTGGACTACAACACCCATTAGTTTGAGTAGAAGACAGGGCTGGAGATAATTGACCCAGCAATTACAACTAGCAGGGTGTGCACAGGCATATTTTGACAACAGACTGTGGTAAATCCTGTATTGGCATGCACACACATGAATCAGGTCTCTGGATCACCACCAATAATTTATATATTACTCTCCTGATGTCCCCCCAAAATAGATTAAAACAATGCCTCAGAAAAGACATTTAATGAAATAATAAGCTGATATTTCCACAATTTGGAGAAAGATTTAGATATTCCAATACAAGAAACTCATAGGACTCCAATTAGATATAATCTGAAAAGAGCCTCACTAAAACAAATTATAATCAAATGTTCAAAAGTACAACACAGAGGGAGAATTTTAAAAGCTTGCAACAGCAAAGCATAAGTCAGGGATGACACAGTGGCAAAGCATGTTGACCTTCCACCTGTGGTGCAGCCATCCTATATTGGTGCTGGTTCATGTTCTGGCAACTTTACTTCCCATCCAGCTCCCAGCTTTTGGTCTTGAAAGGCAGTAGAGGATGGCTCAAGTCCTTGGAATCCTGTACCCACATGCAAGACTCCAAAGAAGCTTCTGATTCCTGGTTTTGGATCATCTCAGTTCTGGCCAGTTCAGTCCTTTAGGGAGTGAACCAGCAGATGGAAAACCTCTCTGTTTCTCTTTTTCCCTTTGTAAAATTTTTCAAATAAAGCAAACAAATACTATAAAAATCACAGTTCACTTTTAAAGAAACTCACTCACATTAGGTTAAGAACAGATTTTCAACAGAAACCTCACAGGCCAGGAAATAGCATAAAAATATGGTGTAAAATCTTCAAGGAAATTAAAATCTGTTAACCCAGAATACTTTAATCAGGGAAGTTCTCCTTTAGAAACCAAAGAAAACTAAAAATTTTCCAATACAAGAAAAATTGAAGATATTCAACAGTTTTCAATTAGTGTTACAAATGAGATTTAAGGATTTACTACATCCAAACACAGGTATATTAAGCAAGAAAAGCTTTATATATAACAGATCAAATAGACTTTAAGACAAAAACTGCTGTGAGAAAAACATCACTCTATAATGATCAAATGAGCAATTCAACAAAAGAAATGGCCATTGTAAATGAATGTCCACCTAATGCCAGAGCACACAGTTTTATTAGGGAAAAAAAAAATAGGTTGTAGATACAAAGACAGATCTAATACAATGATGTTCACAGACTTCGAACCACACTTTCATCAATAAACAACTAAAAAAACCTAACCGATACACAACACTTAAAACAGAGATTTATTTATTTATGTATTTATTGGAAAAACAGATATACAGAGAGGAGGATAAACAGAAAGGAAGTTCTTCCATTCAATGATTCACTCCTCAAGTGGCTATAATGACTGGAGCTGAGTCAATCTGAAGCTAATCCCGAAGCTCGGAGCCAGGAGACTCTTCTGGGTCTCCCATGTGGGTGCTGGATCCCAAAGCTTTGGGCCATCCTCAACTGCTTTCCCTGGCTACAAACATGGAGCTGGGAGGGAAGTATGGCTGCCAGGACATGAACCAGTGCCTATAGGGGATCCTGGCAAGTTCAAGGCAAGGATTCAAGCTACCACGCTGGGCCTTATACAACAGCTTTAAGCTACACTGTAGAACAAATGGACCTAACAGATATTTATAGAATATTCCATTCCACAGATTTCAATCACAGATGAAGAATACACATTCTTTTCCTCAGAAGATGGGACATTCTGTAGGATAGACCAAATACTGAGCCATAAAACAAATCTCAATAGAAGTAAAATATTGAACTGTCATGTGTCTCTTCTGGCCACAGTAAAGTTAACAATTAAAAGCAGCAACAGCAAAAAGTCTAGACATGAAACAATATAATGGAGAATGAAAACAGTGCTGAATGAACAATGGGACTTTGAAGAAATCAAAAAGATAATTACAAATTTCCCTAAAACCAGTGAAAATTGAGTCACAACATATTGAACTTCTAGGATATAACAAAAGCAATACTCAGAAGTAAAGTTCATAACGTGAAAAGCCTACAATAACAGCAACACAATAAGGATATCAAAAATAACCCAGCAATGCATTTCAAGTACCCAGAAGAACAAGGAGAAACACATATCACAATTGTTGGAGGGAGCAAAACAACAAAAAGTAGAGAAGAAACAAACCAAAAACTAGAAATAAAAATGCAAAACATTAATTTCATGAAGAGCTGGTTCTTTGAAAATGATAAATAAATTTGAAAAACAATTATCCTGGCTTAAAACAGTTCAATACATTAAAGTTGAAAAGAATAACGGAGACATTACACCACACATTACAGAAACACAAGTAATTATTAGAAATTATTCTAAGAATATGCTGTCAAGTAATCACAAGTGAATACATTCCAGGGAAACCTATAACAACAAAATGAAACCACAAAGACAAAAATCCGGAACAAATAATCAATGATGAGATTAAATCAGGAATAGAATGTCTCAAAAAAGCATATATCAGGTCCTGATGGATTCACTGCTATTTCCTCGAAACTTTTTAGGAAGAATAATACATACTCTTTTTAAACTATTCCAATCAATCGAAAGGGAAGAAACCCTTTCAAATTCAGTGCAAGGAGCCAGAATTACCTTAACTCAACTTTTGCCATTTCTGTTAGTCCAAAAAGTTGGTTTCTGATGTTGAAATATTTGACAATATATATCCATATGGTATTTAATTTTTAGATAAAAAAATCTGGTTATTTTAGTAGATGCTGAATGGGAAGTACCAGAACAAAATTACTCTAGTATTATCATATCCAAATAACATCCAGATCGCCCTTCTGAATAGTGTAAACTTTAAAGCATTTTAATTGTAAGATATAACTGGAATAAAGAAATTTCTGAAAATTTCATAGATGTGATTATTGAATTCTTTCTAAACTTATGCAGAATTGCAAATGAGTAATGAGTGCTGGCAAGCTATACACCATCCAAATAAATCCATAACATGCATAGGCCACTATTTGATAAAATTAGAATAAACAGTTTGAAGCCTACAAATATTTAACCAAATCAAACTGTGATTAAATTTGTGAAAGTTTCATAGAATATTTTCATAGAATATTTCTGGAAGTATTCCTTTTCATATTTTCAATTCTACCTTAAAGCAGGTACAAGGAATAAGCTCATTGAAAGAGAGCAAAACCTTTTAGTATTGGAAATGCTTAGCAGGTCCAATAGATATTAAATAGTAGTTGTAGCATAGGTAAATTGATCTCAAAGCACTTCTTAATGAACAGAAATCAAACTAATCAAGATAAAGAGAGAAATCTTTTGAACTTGTTCACTTACACATTAATGGATACACTGAATGTATTCACTGTTATTGCAGCTTAAACTATACCCTAACGGTATTCATAAATAAGTTTTATTCAGTTTGATTTTAAATTTATTTGTACCAACATTGGAAATTATTTAAGAACTGTTAACTTGGAAGTATTGGCTAGGGAGTGGAATGACATCATTCTGTTATCCTACTTTTGGTGTTTGTTCATTCTAAATAAAGCTACATTGGCATGCTTGCACAAAAATTCACTTCTTACTCCATTTTGCATGGTGTTAAACACGACAAATTTGTATGGCTGGAATACCCTCATATCTGATATTAAGTTCCACACCAGTTTTGGAATCATTGTAACATGTATGTGGGTATCTTGAGACAGTTCAATTTTCCTCCTTCCACTGCTGAGAATTGTTTGCTATGAACAGGATGCTTATATCCCTCCAAAATGTGTGTATTGAAACCTAGCTGCCAAGATGATAATATTGTGGGTAAGGTCCGAGGAGAGTAATTAGATCTTGAGCATAGAGTCCTCACGTATTGCATGAACTTCTTTATTACAAGGCCCCAGAGAGCTGCCTGTTCCCTTTCTGTCATGGATAGATACACCAAGAAGTCACTTTTTCTGTGAACTAGAGAAAAGGTCTTTCAGAAACTGGGTCTGTCAGTACCTTCGTCTTGAACTGCACTGTCTCCAGAATTGTGAGAAATATATTGTTATAGCAGCCCAAATGAAAAACCACGACTTCGTTAAAATAAAGCTAAGAAAATTATACAGGAGACTTGTGTGAATTTGGCAAAAATGTTACTTGACTGGACAAAATGTTATGATGATTAAATTCTTTGACAACCACATGTCAATAGTACCAATAATTTGCTGGTTTGTTTGTTTTTAAATTTTATTTTGATATTTTTTACATAGTTGATTAAGATGCTAAGGGACAAGGACTATAGGAAGGTGTGAGAGACCATTATTTCCACATTCTCTTTTTTTTCTTCCTATATCTAGGGGAAGCAAGGAGATAGGGAGAGAAGGCACACCTAGCCTCCCAACAGCCTCTGTAGCCCAGGGGTAGGGGTGGGGGTGGGGGTGGATAGCTACATTATGCCATCCAAGGGTTCCTGATGTGGGGCATGATCCCAGGATCTTGCTCAATATGTTTTGATAGTTCAACAGTTCTGAATTACTGCTGATCTCTCCACTCCAATCACAATGAAGTATCTTCAGAGTCCATTGTCTGACATAGTCTAAATTAGAATCTCCGTTAGCCCATATTTTCATAGCCAGCTCTTTGCTGTGGTAGTTGATTGATTAGTTCTGTCTCCCATCCTCTGTTATGGTATCAGGTGTGTTCTGCAGACTCCAATGTACTGCCGTATATATCCTCCGTGTGAAACTGGATATGTTGTCCACTGCTCTGCCTACGCCACTGAGGAGGCCCAGCTGTGACACATGCATTCCACAGTCAGAACATGGAATCTGCAATTCTCTTCACAGTCTGAGTTCTGAGTTCAGCAATTCAGTTGTTGGGATCCACAAAAAAACATCATGTGAGGTGATCCCAGATCTGATTCATGTGTGTGCATGCCAATACAGGATTCACCAAAGTCTGTTGCCAAAATCTGCCTGTGCACACCCTGTTAGTTGTAATTGCTGGGTCAATTGCTGTCTTCTACTCAAACTAATGGGTGTTACAGTCTGGCCTTATCCTGCCCACAACACACTTGGCCATCATGTAAACCAGTGGGAGCTTAAGCCTAGCTGGAGTGATCACCAATAACCCCCATCAGACTTGTCCCTTGCCCTGGTTCCCAGTATATGTAGTATGTGCTTTTCAGTATGTGCTTTCCAGTATATGCTGCAGACTGGTTCTGTCTGTTCCACATCCCATTCAGCTCTTATACCTGTCAATGGGCATTGAAGCTTAGTGCCACTCTGTGTCTAGCCATGCCTGTCCCAGTCCCGGTTCTCATGCTCACCAGTCAGAATGACCACCCAAGTGGGAGGTGCCCACTGTTTCCCTACTGGGCTCACTCCCAGATCTTGCACTCTCTGGCTGGTTCTGCAGTTTAGCTTGACAGAATTTGCCCCTGGGCCACATCTGCCAGCTGATGCTGCTGCAAAGCCCAACCAACCCTCACCTCCTCTGGCTTAAGTATGCACCAGTAGAAACTGTCAACCTAGCCTAGCTTTACCCTGATCCTGCTCACACGGAGATGAACAAGTGTTACAGCCCTACCTGGTCTGGTCTGCCTCCCTCTCTCAGTTCTTATGCTCACCAGTGGGAGTAGTGGTTCAGCAGGAAATACCCACCACACCTCCTATTGAGTTTGCTGCCCTCCTGCCCGGGTCTCACATGTGCTGATTGTACTGTGGCCCAGACTGGCATGACACGCCTCACTTCAGCATTTGCCAGTGGGTGCTGTAGCTTGCCCGGGGCATACCCACCACCAATTCCAGCTCACAGTGGTGGGGGCTACAGCCTAACTCAGTCCAGCTAGCCCCCAATTCAAGCCTTCATATAAATTGGCTGGTATTGTGGCCTGATCCAGCATGACCCACACACAATTCTGGTTCTCAGATTTGCCAGCAGATGAAATGAACTGGCCCAGCCTGCCTTGGCGTCTATCTGAGCCAAATGTATGCTGATGGGTACCATTGCCTGGCCTGGTTTGGTATGTTCCCTGTCTTGATTCTTGCACTCACCTGCAGGAACTGTGTCCCGACAGAGAAATTCCCCAGCTCCTCCATTAGAACCTCTCCCAATACCAGATGCCACACACACGGATGAGTCCATGGCCCAGCCCTACTTAGTTCACCTCCTGTACTAGCAGGAACGGTGGCCTTTCCTGACTGGTCCTCACCCACTCTGGTTCTTGCTGTTGGGTACTACAGCTCAGTTAAACCTGGTCCACACCCAGACACGTAACTCAGTGGGAGTAGAGACCTAGCCCAGCCCATCCTACACCTACCATGGCTCTCACGAGCACCAGTGTGGGTGCTGAAGTCTAACCCTGTCTGGCACACTCCAGACCCAGTTCACATCTGTGCCAAGGGACACTGCAGCCATGTCCAGACCAGATCACAGCCTTCATTCTGGCCATCGCATTCTCCAGTGGGAACCAAAACCCAGCCAGTGTGCTCTCCAATCACAGATCTTGTGCATCCCAGTGGTTGCTCTAACCAAGCTTGGCATAGCCTGTTACCTCTCTTGGTCTTTGCCTTTGGCTGCTGTAGCTTAGCCTGACCTGGCTGGCCTCCAGTCCCAACTCCCACTGGCTGGTGCTGGAACCAGCCCTGCTCAGTCTGCTCCCATCCCCAGCTCATACAAATCAGTAGGTGTGATATCCTAGTCCAGCATGACCTGCACTCCAGCCTCGTTTCTGCAGTTGCCAGTGAACTAAGGTTTGCTTGGCCCTGCCCAGCCCATCCCCTTCCAAAACCAACCCACACACTTGCCAATGGATAGAGCTAACTTCCCCCGCCTGCACAACACCCAAGCCTGGACCACATGCTCACCAGTGGGAGCCTGACCCACTGTGGGAATTTTCCAAGTTCCCCCATTCAGCCCAATTCCAGACCCAAATCTCATGTATGCCAGTGGGTGCTAGGTCTTTACCCAGCAGAGCCTGCAGCTCCATCTTGGCCATTGTGTGAGTTGGTGGATGTTGTGGCCTGGCACGCCTCACACCCTGTTTTAGAATGCACATGTGAGTGCTGCAACTCAGACCGTTCCAGTTTATACTCTTTTTCCTTTTTTATTATTATTGTCATATTATGAGCATTTTATGATATAGTTCCACAGACCCTGGGATTTCCGCCACACCCTGCCTTAATCCCCCCACCCCATGTCACTGAGATCTCCCATATCATTACAACAGCATAGTTCCTCATAGACAGTCATAAGTCCATCATTGCAGTCATGGATGATGGCAGAGTCCAGCATCTCATTGTCTACATCCAACAGTTTCTCTGGGAGTCTGTCTTCAATCTAGAAGTAGACATGCATACTGCACCATATCTTCACATCTGAGCATTTCAGTCTCTACTACATAGTCACTATAAACTCCCCAAGTGAAAAGTCACAAAACAAAACCAACAATAGGAAAAAAAAAACAACAGAACTTTACAACATCATGAAGTTAAACAACGTGTCACTGGATATGATGGTCTCAATTACACAGTTACTATACATCCCCTTAAATGAAAAGCCACAAAACAAAATCAACAACAGGAAGAAAAAATAGCAACTTACAATGCCATGATGCTAAATAATATGCTACTGAATGAATAACGTGTCACTGAAGAAATGAAAAAGGAAATCAAGAAGCTTCTTGAAGAAAATGATGCTACTGTATGATTTGAGTCATTAAAAGAATTTAATGAGAAAAAAACATGTTGTGAAGAAATGAACCTAGAAAATCAAAATCCATGAGATAAAGTTTCCACTGAATTTTGTTGGTAAGATGTATCTCCTATAGGCAACAAATAGATGCCTTTTTTGTTTTTAATCCCGTCTACTACTCTATGACATTTGGTTGATAAGTTTAAGCCATTTACATTCAGTGTTAACATAAATAGGGGGCAATTTGGTCCTGTCATTTAGAATGGGTTGTTCATTAATTTAGTCTTCTGTTGTTATTTTACTGGGATGATCTTCATATTTGCCTTTGGTTTCGGTAGGTGCTATTCCTTTTCTCTGTCGAAAGAATGTCTTTAAGTATCATTTGTAGGACAGGTTTGGAAGAGGCATATTCTTTTAACTTTTTTTTACTGTGGAAGAATTTTATTTCATTTTCACAGACAAAGGAAAGCTTTTCTTGGTACATTATTCTGGGCCAACAATTTTTTGCTTTTAAAATTTGGAATATGTGCCTCCATTCTCTTCTTGCCTGTAGAGTTTCCTGTGAAAGATCAGCTGTGACTTTAACTGTCATTCCTCTACAGGTCAATTGATTTCTTTTTTCATGTGCACATTTGAGGATTTTTTCTTTATTTTCAATTGAAGAGAGCTTAATTATCATATATTGTGGTGAAGATCACTTTTGGTCAAATCTGTTGGGAGTTCTTTGCCAATCCTGAATGTTGCTTCCCAATTCTTTCTCTAGATTAGGGAAGTTTTCCTTTGTTATTTCATTAAATACGTTTTTAAGCCCAGCTTCTCCTTCTATACCTTCTGGAACTCCCATTATTCTTACATTTGATCTTTTAATAGTGTCTTTTAATTCTTGAATTTTTTTTTTTTAGCTTGAACCAGCTCTGCTTCCAGCTCCCCATCCCCCCACCCTGGTGACAGGAAATATCTTCCAGTTCTGAGATTCTTTCTTCTGCTTCTTTCATTCTATTTTGGAGCCTTTCCACTGTACTTTTAACTTGCTCCACTGTCTTCTTAATTTTTTGAGGCACCAGCTTTCATTGATTCATTTCCTGAGTGACATTCCTTAAATTTCTTGAACTCCTGTATTATGTGCTTTTTGTTGATAAGAAGCTTTAAACCAAGTGTTTTGAATTCTGTGTCCCCCATTTTTTGGATGTCTTCCTCAGTGAACTGTGAGGTTGGCATAGGGTTTTGCTCCTTTGCAAGGGAGTCTTCAATAATATTCATTTTGCCTTTGTCCCTTTTGTTCTTGGTCATTGTTCTTCTGGTTACCAGATTTCTTCTCCTAGGGGCAGGTTTCTCAGCTGTGTAACTCTCAGGTCTACAATTCGATTTTATTACTGTAGTTTGTACACAGCTCTGTTTACAATCACTTGTGCCACTCCCTCCAGTGAGTTTCATATCTGGGTTCTTATGTTAGACTTCTACCATGGTCTGCGTAGCACAGCTCATGGCTCAACACTCCACCTCCTGTCATCCTGTGCTGTTGTTGCACCATTGTCTGTACAACATTTCTCCCAGTTCCGGTTTGCGCAGTTCCCAGGATAATAGCACATGTGCAGCCACACTGTACAAAACAGCACCTGATGTGAAACTCATAGTTATTGATGCTGCCCATTAGGTCTGGGAATTACCCAGACCTATTTTTGGTGGAACCTTGAGGATGCCACAATGGTGCAATTGTCTATGTCTGATATCAATTCGCTCCCAGCTTAGTGCATGTGCAGTCCTATCCTATAGCCATTGCTTCCCTACCACAAGATGGAGCTCGATTAGGCTCTAGTGGAGGTTTGGGCTGTAAACTTCACCCTGTTCCCACACCACCTGTTTGGGATCTGCTGCTCTGTCTTGGCTCCTTATCAAATCAAACAAGCCAGCAAGATGGGTAGTTCTTTATCTGGGTTCAGCTCCTAAGTTCCTGGTGAATTCCCCGTCCCACTTGGTTTTTGGAGATGTTCCAGCCACTGGTGGAGTTCAGATTGCCACTTGCTGAATGCCACTGGCATATTGGGTCACTGCAGCACCACACTGCTGTCTTCACTGTTTTCCTGTGTCTATTAGTCTCCAGGTGCCTCTTTGCTGTCAGTCTGTCCTCTCCTATTTCCTGGAATGTGCCCTCTCCGCTTCACCCTGGCTGATCTCCAGTTTATTATTGGTCCCAGTACCAGTGAGTGTTGTTGGATTCATCATCACACCAACTTTTTTTGTAAAGATTTTTTAAAAAAATTTTTTTTGGAAAGTCAGATATACAGAGAGGAAGAGAGACAGAGAGGAAGATCTTCTATCCATTGATTCACTCCCCAAGCAGCCTCAATGGCTGGAACTGAGCCAATCCAAAGCTAGGAGCTGGGAACCTTTCTGTATCTTCCATGCTGGTGCAGGAACCCAAGGATTTGGGCCATCCTTGACTGCCTTCCCAAGCCACAAGCAGGAAGCTGAATGAGAAGTGGGGACACCAGGATTAGAACTGGGACTCATATGGAATCTCCGCAATTCAAGGTGAGGACTTTAGCTGCTAGGCCGCAGCACTAGACCCACCAACTGTTAAGCTAACCAGCAGGACTTGTATTACCACAGGGTTGGACCCACATATCCCTCACAGAATCTAGCCCTGGACCTGGTTCTTGCATGCTGGTTAGTGTCATGGCCCTGTCTAATGTGACCCATCCCCTGTTCCAACATTCAGTCAGGTACTGGGATCTATCCCTGCTTTACAGGACCCCAGCCTTAGCTTTTATGGGATTTGACATGTGCTGGTCAGCAATTTTTTGTGATTAAAAAGTCCAACTCAGGAATCCCATGTGGGTTGGTGTATTGGTCTGATCCATTTAGGTCTTCTGGTCTCTCCCCTTCAAAGCACCAGATCTCAGTGCCCTGGCTTACCTGTAATTACAGTGAGTGACTCAGGAATCATCCCTCACCTACACATATGGTGGCCTTATGCGTGATGTTCGTAGGCAGTAATTTTTCACCCCTCAAATCCCTAGGGCTCACTGTCAAGTGGCAAGATGGCATTGCCTAGCAATGTTTGCATCATGGCCGCCCAAGTCAAGGTGGTGTCAGCCTCATTCAGGCACCAAGTGCTATGAGTTCCTGGCTAGGGAGCGGTATCAAAAGTTTGTAAAATAATTCACAAATCACATTGATGCACACTTCTCAATAAGTAGGTAGACTAGGTAACCTGTTCTACCTTTCAAAAAAGAAGAAAGCAAAACGTTTAATTGGCACATTGGCACTGTGTTGTCAATTCAGACATTTTTTCAACAAATGCTCTTTAAAGTACAAAGTAAGTAAATATAAAGGAAATAAGTGGAAATGAAAGCACAACTGCAAATTTAATCACAAGTCTGAGAAAATACAGGTAAAAATAATGTATAAGTAAAAATTGAACCTTTACAAAGGTACTATGTGGCTTGTAAATTACCAGGATACTACTGTAATATTATAAATTTAGCAGTAAACAAGATGAAAAATACTGTAGTATTTTATAATAATACAAATAATAATAACTCTAAACAAATGGGTCATAAATTGTATACATAAATCATGTCTGGGTCCAAACTCATACCATGTCATTTACCAGATATTTGGTACCACCTGAGCATGCCACATCTCTAATAGTACATACTCATAAGCAAAATAGTAATTGTTTTATTTCAAAAGATGATTTCAAAATGAGATACAATGTGTTAAACAACTGGCATTTCAAACATGATTCTAAATGTTAGCCATTTTTTTCCCAATTATTGAAGATAGGACAAGAAATGTGCACAAAAAATTTGTAAACTGTGAACATTTGTAGACAAATAGTAAAAATCTTTCATGTGCATGGAATGGATGAATAGTTTCTCATGCCCCCCGGACTTCTCAACCAAACACACAGCATAAAACACTGTCCGCAGCATTTCTTTGAATACTGAGAAAAGCAAACTTAACAGTCAAGAAAAACATTTCAGTTTATAAATCCGCACATACCTCCTAATTAAGCTACTCTGTTTCCTTTGTTTTAAATCATCTATGGATAATTTTGTGAGATTTCACTTATATTATTAATTTCAGGCCTTAAAAACTAATACAGTTCTTGTCCATTTTGAGTTACCATAACCTATTGTCAAGTATTGTTAGAGCTTTATTTTTTTAAAGGTAATGCACTTCACCTGTCAACTTGAAATACACGTCCATAACATATAGAATATAGTTTCTAGAGTGTGCTTTCATTATGGTTTTCCTGTGATACAAATACATGCACATGGTATGGTGGCGAACTTAGGTTGGGATGAGTATCAGAATTGTAACATAAAAATCTTACCAGTAACCCTTTTAGGGTTTTCTTTTCTTTTGCTTTACTTGTTTTGTTTTCTTTTAATTTGATAGATGTCCCAATCCCATTTAACTGAAGGGTAATTTCGTTATTCTTGGAAGACCAAGTAATATTAAATAATCAGTGAATCTTCAAAATGTAATTGTTTGACTATAAAGTTTATGGTGCTATACTTTTCCTGTGAAATAGTAACACTGAATTTATTCATTTTACAGCAAACATACTTTAGAAAAATAATGATCATTTGAGCAAATGGCATAATCACATCAGTAGCTTGAAGTGTAATTAAAAGCAGTAAGTTGATATGACGTAGAACTTTGGTTCCTTATTTATCTATTTATCTACCTATTTATTTATTTATTTTATTGGAAAGTCAGATTTATACAAAAAAGGAGAGACAGAAAGAAAAATCTTCTGTCTGATGGTTCACTCCAAGGTGGCCGCAACAGCCAGAGCTGAATTGATCTGAAGCCAGGAAGCTTTCCCCGGCCACAATCATGGAGCTGAATAGGAAGTGGAGAAGCCGAGACATGAAAATGAGCACCCATATGACATACCGCCATATGCAAGGTGGGAGTTTAGCCACTAGGCTACCCTGCCCCTGCCCCTGAGCCCTCCTTATTGGAATCTTAAAGGATCATATAAATAATCAATACATGAACATTCACATCCAGATGTCTTTTGAGGCTATATGTTTATCCTTTGAGTACTTTTAAGGCCTAATCTATGTAAAAATAAATGTAGGTAGAGTTAAAAGAGAAAAATAGTTTTAACAATTGAAATAATTTTGATGCTTGACTATTAATTGCAAGGAGTCAAGTCACACATATATTTGCCAAGGATTTAAACTTGTTGTCAGGCTAGATGAAGAAAAATTTCCTTGAATTCTTCCTCCTGCTCTTCTGAACCAAAATGTGGGTCCTTAATTTATTTGACCATGGTTTGCAACCAGAAAGTTTTGTCTGCTAGCACTCAATGTGTGATGGTTTATCACAGCTATACTGTTCTGGCCATGTGTTTTCTATGTTAGAGACTGATTCATTTGAGGAGGAAACTGACTATATATTTTCTAGGTCCTTATCAGATATCTCAGGTAAACAGTACTTTATAGTGAGAAAATATAATTATCTTGCTATTCACTTCTTGGTCCAGATATTTATCAATCAGAATCTAAGTAAAATAAAGGGAATTAATATGGAACTTTCAGGTGATAAAAATTAACCACCCAGCACCATGTTTTGATTTATCATTTCTAGGATAATTGTTCTTATTTCTTAGACAACTGTTAACTTCGAAGGGCAAATGCTTTTATTCTATTTCCTTCTAACTTTCTGACTGCCTTCTGACTATCTTTTGCGGCATCCTCTCTCTATAATAAAGGGATAAAATTATGTTTTCTCAACTATTAAATTTTCATTGGGTCTGAAAGCTAAAAGAAAATCATATCTGGGAATAGGAACTCCTGAGATTTATTTCCAGTTTCATTGCTGGTTGTGACACTTAAGACAACTCATTTACATTCTTTTATACTCTAATTTACAGTGTGCTCATGCACTTGCAGTCTCTGTCACCAAAATACAGACAGTAAGGGTTTTCCAAGTAAAGAAGATGAAAATTGTAAATGAGTTGCCTCATTAAGACACAAACATGGGCATGCATGAGCTCAGGTATTTGGGTGCCCATAGAATATGTTACCTTGGCTTCAGGAAATGAAATTCATTGAACTACCAAGCCAGCTCTTCAGTCCTTGAACAAATAATGGAAACAAAAACAAAGCATCAATTATCAATAAGCATGATTTTCCTAAAATCATCATTAAATATAGTGATTTGGGTCCAGTGTGACGGCTCAGTGGCTAAATCATCATGCTCTGGAATGCCTATGGCCACAGGTTCATGTCCCAGCTGGATGGCCCAAAGTCTTAGGATCCTGTACCTGTGTGGGAGAACTGGAAGAAGCTCCTGGCTCCTGGCTTCAGATTGGCTCGTTTCCTGCTATTATAGCCACCTGGGGAGTGAACCAGTGGATGAAAGTTCTTTCTATTTGTCTCATCTTTTTTTTTTTTTTATAAATCAGCTTTTCCAAAAAAATTAAAAAATCTTAAAAGAATTAAATGTGATTCAAGCACATACAATAAATACTGTGATCTTTCTGTTGTATAACCATCTGAATGATATTCAAGGGCATTGAACATTTGCCACCATGCTTAAAATGTCCTTCCCCATTATCAGAGAATACACACTCCTTATTCTTGCGTAAACAAATAGTCAGCTGGCCAGATAGATAGATGCACTAGAAATAGTGTGCAAATTCACAAATTAAGAACAATAAGCTAGTTGTTGCAGTTTAATTTTAGCTCAAAAAGTCAAACTTGTGGACAATACATATTAGAAGGTCAAATTAACTCAGAGCTCAAAAGGCAAGTAATTGGACATTCAAATGTTTTCCTCTAGATGTACTATGTCTAACTAATAATGAACGTTTTAGGATTCACTGTATGTTAACTACTTTGTGAAATTATCTCACTTACATACTTCCTGTTAAGAAGGCAATGCCATCATCACTGTTTTCCAAGGGAAATGGAATCTAAACCACATTAAATAACTTGATCAGGATAACTAAAAGAACTAGGCCAATTTGACTCCACATTCTATCTTCTCAAGCATGCTGTCATTTCTGACTCCTTGGCTTTCTGTTCCAGTGTCCTAGTTGAAGTAAGGGGAAAATTGCAAAATCTTTGGGCTTGCAACAGTAGGGTCTCTATTAAAATGACTGATTTTTGCTGTTGTAGAAAAAATCAGCTTCAGACAATACTGACATAAATGGTCATTGCTACATTACATGCGGATATTATTTGTGGATATTAGAATTTGAATTTCATTAAAAATCTAAAAAATATTGTTCTTTTTGGTTTGCTTTAATTGGTTAAAACTATAAAGCCAAGTTTGGCTTGTGGGGCATATAAAAACATGCAGTTAGCTAATGTGGCTCTAAGGCTGTAATTTGTTGTGCGTTGATTTATCTAATGCTGAAATGGGATACTTGATGCAAACTAGGAATTCTTGGTGTGGTTCCTTTCTTACTTCTAAGCTAAGAATGCCATGTGGGTTGGTAATCAATGACATTTATTTTCTAAGCTCTTTCTCTAACTGTGCCACCATCTCTTTGATACATAATCTGCAGTTTCCTAAATTCACTCAGTGTCCTCTTAACATCATGTAGTAGCTCAAGCTTCTGAAGACAAGCTTTTCAAATGATTTCCTGTATCTTTACACACTATGGTGGATAGTAAATCTATTAAGGAAATGATCAAAAGAGGAAAATGAACATACTTTGTGCTTCCGTGATGGACAACATTCTTAATTTGCCACTTCTCTGCCATCTGTGTTCTTTGATGCTCTCCAATGTCTTTAGAATCATATCTATTTAATTTATATATATAATATTTATTATCTGTATTGGAAAGGCAGATATACAGAGAGAGAGGGCAAAACAGAGAGAAAGATCTTTCATCTGTTGGTTCATTTCTCAAGTAACTACAATGGCCAGAACTCAGTTGATCTCAATCAAGGAGCCACGAGCTGCCTCCAGGTCTCCCAAGTGGGTGCAGGGTCCCAAAGTTTTTGGCCATCCTCTACTGCTTTCCCAGGCCACAAGCAGGGAGTCGTATGGGAAGTGGAACAGCCGGGATATGAACCAGAGTTCATATGGGATCCTAGCATATACAAGATGAGGATTAGCCACTAGGCCACCAATGCAGGCCCAGAATCACATGTTAAGCTTAGAGAATGTTATATTGAATTTTAGGAATGCCACCTAAATGTTCTGTAGGTTATAACTTTGCTTTTCTTAATAATAAAGTTCATACTACTTCTATGGCAAAGTTATAGAGGAAATACATGCCATTCAAGAAACACTCCATCACGATAATAGGGATTTATTTAATTTTCCTTCTGTTACATTGTTTTGAACTGCTTTCTTTTGAGTGTTTTTTTCTTTGACAGCTCTACTTTAACTTCCCTTGAAATTTTATCTGCTACACTAAACATGAGGTAGTAAAAAAAGTACTAACCTTGTACTGAGAAAAACTCATGGGTCAGAATATTGCCAATTCTAAAACACCCAGCATAAACTAGCTAAATAAAATGGTGGAGAGAAAGGGTGGAGAAGGAGAGAGAAAGATAGAGAGTGTGTATGTGTGTGTGAGAGAGAATGTATTGTAACAAGTAGGAAGTCCAAAGATTAGAAATATTTTTATGCACAATCATGCCAAATTCATATGATATCATTAAGAGTATTTCTTTTCCCAGCTTTTAGCTACAGCTCTTCTTGTTTTTACTTGTGTTCTTTTCCAGGGAGAAAGAATACAAGTGAATTTTTTGTCTATATGACAACAAAGCTCATGACAATAGTCTCAAATCATTATCATTCCGTACAGGCTCCAAACCCAATGAAAACAATAGTATATATCTTAATTGCCCTTTTAAATATTAGCATATGTTTTGATTGAGCTGTGCAGGGCAATATTCTGAAACTGAGCTAATCATTTTGGCAAGAGTCATGAGACATGCTTATGGCCAGAACTGGGCCTTTCCAATTCAAAATCCAGGTGGAAACTCAATGTAAATGAAAAAACACTAATTTAGCAGAAATATTAGTGCAATTAGAGATGAATGCTTCTGAAAATAAAGGTGTGTTGATAAGAACACTTGTTCATGAACTAGGATTCATAAATGACTTTGACTTAATAGATTATGGTTCTATAACCTGTATATTAACAAAGTGTACAAATAATTACAGTGATTTAGGCCTATCAATGGATTCTTGGGTTACGCTTAGAATTCTTTTGCACCTAATAATGATTTAATTTTTACTACTTGTTTTCTAGGACTAAGACGCAAAAGAGATACGCTGTCACTATCCACAAAATTCTGTTGAAACAGCAAATCTACTTTATTAGTATATATGGTTATTAATATTTTAGCATTTCATTTAATAAAAAAGCTCAGAGAGCTAAGCTAGTTCTATGGGCAGGATTCAAAATGATAGTTTCTGTTGCTTTTTCTATTTCTGTCAGATTGTAAACTCATATTCTCTCCTGTTACCAAACTGTCCTGCAAACTTTAGGGGTTACTGTATGAGATGGGATTAGATAGACATTTCCTTACACAATTTATGGACATATAATGGACTGTGTTCTTCAGAGAAACTCTCACATATATTATCTTATAGATTATTTGGAGAGATATGCAGATTTGTTACCAGGGAAGTTATTTTGGGGGCAAATGTTAGAAATTTTAGCTTATGAATTCTTTTTTTTAAGGATTTATTTATTTATTATTGCTAAGTCAGATATACAGAGAGGAGGAGAGACAGAGAAGAAGATCTTCCGTCCAATGATTCACTCCCCAGGTCACTGCAACGAGCCGGTGCTGTGCTGCTCTGGAGCCAGGAGCCAGGAACTTCCTCCAGGTCTCCCACGCGGGTGCAGAGTCCCAAGGCATTGGGCTGTCCTCAACTGCTTTCCCAGGCCACAAACAGGCAGTCAGATGGGAAGTAGAGCTGCCGGGATCAGAACCGGCGTCCATATGGGATCCCAGAACGCTCAAAGCAAGGATTTTAACCACTAGGCCACTGTGCTGGGCCCCAGCTTATGAATTCTTATAGTCCACACACAGACTTGTCTTTGTTCTATATAGAAAAAGACAGAAAATTAATAATCAGGTTTGATACAGTGCTGATATCTTGCCTGATCTATGCTAATTAAATGAGATGTGTGATAATTATTTATTTACCTCATAAAGCAATTCTACGCTCATTTCCAGTTAACTTCACCTTGGCACTTGGGATTTCTTTCTCATGGATCACAGAAAAAAAAATCCACATAAATAAGATTGTTGAGAAAACAGAATACTCTGGAAAAGGCCTTTCTTGACCTTAGAGACTCCCAGACTTTTAAAAGCACGCATCTTTAGTTTAGACTTCTGAAAATGGTGTTTTTAAGCCAGAAGAAAATCTTCTTTAAAGCCTTTTCTTGTAGTCTCAGAATATAATGATATTGTATTTGTAAATAATATGATATTCTACAAAAATCCTAAGTAATACCCTAAAGAAACTATTGTAACTAATAAAAAACTTCAGAAAGATTACAGGATACAAAATCAACAAATACAACAAATACAAAAAAAAAAAAATCGTAGTTCTACATACCAGCAATGAGTACTTCAAAAAGGAAATTAAGAGAATCATTTTAGTTATAGGATCCTCACAAATAGTCAAATATTTAAGAGAATATCACACAAAAGAGACAGAATACTTTTATAGCGAAACCACAAAACAACATTGAAAGGCATAAAATGAGAACTAAACAAATGGAAAGATGTCTATTGCATATGAATTGAAAGACACTATTTTTAAGAAAGCAATATTTAAATTATCTGTAGACTCAACACCATCACCACCCAAGTATCAGTTTTATTACTTCTCTTTTTCAGAATTTCAGAAATCAGTAGTTGGCCTAAAATTCATAAAATAATGAAAAGAACGCAGCAGGGCCAAAACAATCTTGATAAAGAACAACAAAGTTGGAAAACTTATGTTGCAATTTCAAAGCATGCTCTAAGGTTACAATAATTATGATTGTGTTGCAGGAAGGACAAGATGGCCAATCAGGGTAGGAAGATCTCATCCTGAGTGGAGAGAGGTCAGCAGGAGAAAAGCGGGTGCTGAACAGAGCTGGAGAATGGACATTGCTGCATTAAGTGTGCAGAGCTTGCAGGAGACCTGTGGATAGAAGGTGGAACTGTGTAAACCGGGAAAAGTTGCTGAAAATGCCTGAAGTTTCTGCCCACTGCCCAAGAGAAGAATGAGCATTCAGATCATTGGGCTTGTATACTTAGAGCTGACACAAAGGGAAACTGCTCAGTTGGGCTTCCGAGGGAATCTCCCTAGAGGGAATCTCCCTAGAGGAAACGTGCAGCTAGAAGCCAGAGGATAAAAGCTCTGTCTGCAACACCTGTGAAGGGAGGCGAAGCTGAGTAAAATTCTGCAGAGCAAGCTGTTGGGGAGCAAGCAAGCCAGAAGAGTGACCTAAGACAGGAAAACAGAGAGTGGGATCTGCTCCGGATCCAGGAGGTCTGCACCTGAAACCCACTAAAAGACACCAGGACCACCCAAGAAGTGGATGTGGAAAACTGAGGGCGGGTGGCAGAGACTGGATTTGCAGCAATTTTGAGAGCTTTAGCAAGTAAGCCAAAGGTGGAGTCCAAAAACAGTTAAGCAGATATAAAGACGTGCAAGGCAGGAGAGGGGAATGAAGGTTACCTTGCCAAAGACATTTTGGGCAGGGAGGGAGGGAACCAATAAGAGAACATGAGCTTCTAAGAAGATGATGAATGACCCCAGGCATAACAGGGAAGAGATTCCTATAGACAGTCATGTGGCTTTGCAGTGCCAGGGACCCAGCACAAGAGCAAGAATAACACCATTGCAGGCAAGTATGCAGCTCTGTGGTGCCACGACTGCACCAGCACCTTCCCAACAGCTGCCCAACATCTGCAGCACCAGGGACAAAGCAGGTCCATACTGTACCTAGCACCAACCATAATGGAATTCCCAGACACACAGCAAAGTTTCCTGTCAATGGGTAGTAATAACTGTAGGGAAGTGTACTTTGAAGACCAAGGAATCCCACCCTCAACCACCTCCAATAAGGCATTTTCTCTTGCTGCTGTTTTCACTGTTTTTGAGAAATATTTCTATTCATCCAAAGAACACCTGAGGTAGACAAGTCATGATTTATTTTTCTTCAAAGAGTAATGGTTATCCAATCACTAACTGGGGCAGAGCAATGAAAGATTGAAAAGCAGCACAATTTAAATTGCAGCAGTGGCCTCCTGTCCCTGGGTACCAATGGAACTATGAGCCAGAAAGAAGCTAGTAGACAGGAGTATGGGAATAGCTAGTAGTACAGGAATGAGGCCTGGCGCATTAGCCTAGTGGCTAAAGTCCTCACCTTGTACCCACTGGGATCCCATACAGGTGCTGGTTCATATCCTGGCTGTTCCACTCCCACCCAGCTCACTGTTGTGGCCTGGGAAAGCATTTGAAGATGGCCCAAACCCTTGGAACCCTGCACCAACTTGGCAGACCGAGAAGCTCCTGGTTCCTGGCTTTGGATAGCTTCAGCTCTGGCCCTTGTGGCCACTTGGGGAGTGAACCAGCTGTCAGACGATCTTTATCTCTCCTTCTCTCTTTAAATCTGACCTTGCGATAAAAGAATAATAATATATAAATCTTTAAAAAAGGTACTGGAATGATCCAGGAGCACCCAGGGTAGAGAGAGGAAGCTGGTGTGGTGCTTGCTGTGGAGAGAGAGGTGGGAAATAAAAATGAATCCAATTACAGTCAATAAAAATAAAAGTGGAGAACATCTTAGAAAATACACAAAAGAAAGTTCAGCGCTGTAGCCTAGTGGCTACATCCTCACCTTCCATGTGCTGGGATTCTACATGGTGGCCAGTTCCTAGCCCAGCTGCAAAACTTCCCATCCAGGACCCTGCTTGTGGCCTGGGAAAGCAGTAGAAGCTGGCCTAAAGCCTTGGGACCCTGCACCCACATGTAGCCCTCCCTATCTGGAAAGATGAAGATTCATTTTTTTCTTAATTAATATTGATCCCTATAACAGAACTCTACTTGGCATGGTTTCTGACACATGGCTAGATTTACTTGGTTGTTCTTACAGATAATGCTAATTGGCAAGGGGTGGGTCACATGCCCATTCATAGCAAGAAGGGGGACAACTTCTTTATTGAGAGTTTTACCAAGTTGAAGGAAATAAAAGGAGTTCTTCACCAGGAAAAATACAGAAGTGATATAGACAGATAAAACTACACTTTAGGTAGATCATCCTAAACTACGTGTGATAACCCTAGAAAGATTAACTGCAATTTCATCCATATTTTAAGATAAAATAAAATCCAGACAACTTCTTTGAAGTTTTAGGAAACTTACTAAGCAGAACATGAAAAAAGAGTTTTTAAAACGCAAATGCAATATGAGCTAATTTGATATTACTGTGTCTCTGCCTTGGAAAGAACAGGATTTGGCGGTTCTGTGTCATAATAATCTCCAACATGGAATGGGTGAAATGGGTATAAGAAAATCAAATTCTAATTGACAGAAATGCATGGATGGAATTTATTTTATAAAAACAAGACCAATAAATAATATTATCTCTTTGATATAGATTTGGTATGTGACTCAGAAATTACTTTAATACAAAGACGTTTTGATTATCTTCTAAATAAAAGTACTTAACTGAGTTGCAGAACTTAACAATGCATTAGGCATTTGTCTTTTACTGAAAGGTAGGTACTCCAAGTGTGCCAACCTTTATTCTGAAGACAAAAGGCTCTCAGCAATGTGTTATCTAGAATGTACTTCAAAAAAGCATAAACATTCCGTCTACCTTCAAAAGAAAAGTGCTATTTTAACGATAATAGAGAGAATATGTCAGTTTCAAAAGAAGCTCATACTATGGAGAAATCACCTTAAAAAGGAATGCTTGGAAGTATCTCCAGCATTATGCAAGGTCATCACTAAAACTATATGTGCCATGTATAAAAATAAAAAGAGCTCAAATATTTGTGTCTTTAAAATTTTGAAAACACAATAGAACAAAATGACAAAAGACAAACAATTCACAGAGAAGGAAAAACAAGTGGTACTTAAACATAAAAAAATCTTATACTCAAAGTATTAAAACAAAAATAGACAGTATGGAAATATGGCTTGCCTCTAAAATCAAGTCTGTTCAATCTAACTACAAATCTTTCTCCAACCTATTTGCAGTCACAGTTACAGGACACCCACCCACTCCCAGCCAATCAGGAGCAAGATGACTCTAAATTCGAATGGCAAAATACCCCCATCACCATCATCTGGGCAGCTTTCAGCCCTTACATGTGCCACAGAACAGCCCATTGTGACTGGCATATGACTCTCCTGGGAAGGCGGTTGTGAGTAACACTACCATTTTGAGCAAAACACATTCAGAAACAGCAGCTTTGCAGAACACTGAACCGGAAGCAAACTGATGTGCTGTGTGCCCAGAGGGGACAACCTAGAGACCAAAAGGGTGCTGCCATGCCTTTCCAGGCCCATAAAAAACATTCTTGGACTCCATTAAGGAAGGCAGATGGTGGAGCCTCTCTGCCATGCTGTTTCTCTCTGACTGGAGCAAAAGTCCTCAATAAACTTTGGATTGAACACTGGCTGTCTGTCAATTTATATTAAAAATGAGTCCAGGGAGAATCAAGATAGGGTAAGGACATGTGTAAACAGACTGAGAAGCATTTAATCAGGATGAAGCAGACAGGACACATTCCAGGATATAGGAGAGGACAGAACAACAGCAGAGGGGTACCTGGAGGCTGTCAGACACAGGAAAGCAGTGAAAAAAAATAATGTGGTGTTGCAGTGACTGATAATCCAGCAACATTCAGCTAACAGCCATCTAAATTCCACCAGCAGCTGGAACTCCACCAGCAACCAGGTGGGAAGGGACTTTCACAGGGAGCTTGGGAGGCAAACCCAGAGAAAGAACTGCCCATCCTGCTGGTCTGTTTGATTTGACCAGGAGCAGAGACAGAGCAGCAGATTCCAGACGGGTAGTGAGAGAACAGGGTGGATTTCACAGCCCAGTCAATCCCCTAGAGCCAAATTTGGTGCCATTTTGCATAAGGATGCAAAGGCAATGGAAAGGACTGAGCATACACTGAGCAAGGAGGAAACTCATTTCTGACTCAGTGAACTGCAGCAATGTGGCATTCTACAGGTTCCACCCGGGAGAGGTGCAGGTAGCCCTCAGACCTGATGGCCAGCAGATCAAGAACTCTAGTAGTGGCATGTCAGGTGTCATTTTGTACAGTGGCAAAGG
This sequence comes from Ochotona princeps, assembly GCF_030435755.1. Classification (NCBI taxonomy): domain Eukaryota; kingdom Metazoa; phylum Chordata; class Mammalia; order Lagomorpha; family Ochotonidae; genus Ochotona; species Ochotona princeps. The sequence goes on along the minus strand of NC_080865.1, from coordinate 63,748,761 downwards.
TTTACGACTACAGGGGACAACAGTGAACTGTGCATGTGCTGAGCTCATGAGAACTCACTGAGTTCAGTGGATTCAACTGGTCCTGAGCTCATGAGAACTCACTGAGTTCAGTGGATTCAACTGGTCCCATAGGAAGATAATACCGACTGTGGTATCATATGGGTCTATATGGCATAAGACATAACGGCCAACAGGCTCTGGCAAGATTAGTACCATCAACAACCTAGCTATATAGGACACCTGGTGTCTCCCTAATCCTGGGACCTGCTCCAACCAGAAGTGGGAGAAAAATAGTACAGACAACACAGCAACCTCAGCACAGTGTCACAAAGTTTGTACAGACAACAGTGCAACCTCAGCACAGTGTCACAGGAGGTGGAGAGTGGTGAGCAAGAGTTGGAGGCTACAGAGACCATGATGGAAATCTAACAAAAGAACCCAGACCTGGAACTTGCTGGAGGGAGTGGCACAATTGGCTGCGAACAAAGAGCTGTGCACCAACAGAAATAAGTAAAATCCAACTGTAGACCTGTGGGGGTCATAGCTTAGAAACCTGCCTCAAGGAGAATCTGATAAATAGAAGTACAATGACCAAGAGCAAAAGAAAAGAAAGGCAACATGAATATTACTGAAGACTCCTCTGCAAAGGAGCAAAACCATATGCCAACCTCAGAGTTAATTGAGAAAGACATCAAGAAAATGGGGGACAGAGAATTCAGAAAACTCATTATAAAGCTTCTGATCAACAATGAGAAGCACATACAAGATTTCAAAGAATTTAAGGAAAATGTTACACAAGAAATAGCTGCAATAAAGCAAATCAAGGCTGATATATCAGAAATTAAGAACACAGTAGAGGAAATCAAATGTACAGTGGAGAGTCTCCAAAACAGAATGAAAGCAAGCAGAAGAAAGAATCTCAGAATTGGAAGATGTTTCCTGTCACCAGGGGGAAGCAAACAAAAAACTGGAAGCAGACCTGGATCAGGTCAAAAAAAAAGTATTCAAGAATTGAAAGACACTATTGAGAGGCCTAATATAAGAGTTATGGGAGTCCCAGAAGGTACAGAAAGAGAAGCTGAGTTTGCAAATGTATTTAATGAAATAATAAAGAAAAATTTCCCTAATCTAGAGAAAGAATTGGGAAGCAACACCCAGGAAGGGCACAGAACTCCCAACAGGCTTGATTAAAAGCGATCTTCACCAAGACACATGATCATCAAGATCTCTTCAATTGAACATAAGGAAAAGATCCTTAAATGTGCACATGAAAAAATCAATTGGCATATAAAGGAATGCCAATTAAACTCACAGGAGATCTCTCACAGGAAACTCTACAGGCCAGAAGAGAACGGAGTGACATATTCCAGATTCTAAAAGAAAAAAATTGTCGGCCTAGGATAACATATCCAGCAAAACTTTCTTTTGTCTTTGAAAATGAAATAAAATTCTTCCACAGTCAAGAAAAGTTAAAAGAATTTGCCTCTTTCAAATCTGCCCTAGAAAGGATACTTCAAGATGTTCTCTTGACAGAGAAGAGGAATAGCACCCAGCAAAACCAAAGGCAAATATGAAGAACATCCCAGTAAAATGACAACAGAAGACTAAACCAATGAACAACCCATTCCTAAAATGACAGGAACAAAGTACCACCCACATATATTAACCCTGAAAGTGATTGGCTTAAGCTCAATCAAACTTCATAGATTAGTAGACTGCATTAACAAACAAAACCCATCTAATTGTTGTCTAGAAGAGACACATTTTACCAACAAAAATCAGTAGAAATTGTATCATGAATTCTGATTTTGATTTTTTTGTTGTTGCTAGTTTCATCTCTTCAAAACAGTTTCTTCTGATTAAATTATTCAATGACACATAGATCATACAGTAGCATCATTTTCTGCAAGAAGGTTCTTGATTTTCTTTTTCATTTCTTTCGCGACACATTAATCATTCAGTAACATGTTATTTAACTTCATGGTGTTGTTAATTTCTTTTTTTCTGTCTGTTGTTTATTTTGTTTTGTGGCTGTTCATTTAAGGGGATGTATAATAGGTGTGTAATGGAGACTAACATATCCAGATGTGAGGATGCAATGTAGTATGTATCTCTACTTCCAGACTAAAGATGGACTGCCAATGAAACTGTTTCCTCTATCTTGACAATAGGATGCTGGACTGTCTGCCATTGTCCATGCTTACAATGATGGACATATATCTGTGTATGAAGAACTATGTTTTAGTAATGATATGGAGGAACTAGGTGGGAGGCAGGGAGGGAAAAACTATTCCCAGGAGCCTGTGGAACTGTATCATAAAATAATAATAATAATAATAATAATAATAATAATAATAATAATAATAAATTAAAAAAGAAAAAAGAAAAAAAATGAGTCCAAAGAACCTCAGATTGGTAGCAAGTTAATACTGAGATATTTTTCTTATAGATACTGTCCATAAATCTGTTACCTAATATAGAAAGACAGCCATGCTCTGAAATTTGTGTTGAGTGTGAAAAATATTAAATCCCATGAAGAGGGATTTGGCATTATTGAACAAAAATTACATAGTTTCATTGGTCCAGCAATTGATCTTCTGGAATGTTCTTTGAAGATTCAGTCCCAACAATCAGTAACATATGCACTACTGTATTGGTTGCAGCACTACATAAACATTTTAAAAACATGTATACATTATCGATATCATTTCACAAAGGACTGCTCATATAAACTGTAATGTAATGACATGGTGAGGTGCATGCAACAAAAAAGGAAGGCTTGTTGATTTTCTTATTTCTGGCAAGATAAATACAGGAAGAATGAAAAACTAAATAGAGTTACCATAATTTACTGACTACCAGAGAATGGTGTAGTGAATACAGGTGGAACAAATCTTCTCTATCTTTTATAGTGTGCTAATTTTTTAATAAGCAAGTAAAATTTTGAATATAAAATTACAACACATAAACCTTTAAACATAAACAGAAGCACACGAGCACAGATGTATGGCAAACATAACTGTACAGAGAAACTGATTATTTAAATGAAATTTTTACACAATACTGGTTGTATATCTTTAATAGTCTCTATTCAAAAGACAAAAAGAACTACAGGGAAAACTCAGCAGGTTTCCTGTGCTTAGTAATATCAATTGCAATTTTGAAGCTAATTTAGATACATTGTAGGACAAAGCAAATAATTGTGCATGTGGTTATACATCAATATTTTCAGAGTAAAAAAAAACACACATGCAAATTAACAAGATTTGCAATTTGAAAACTGAATTGAAAGACACTAAAGAAAATGAAGTTTTTTTAATATTAAAAATATAATTATCTTGTAACTCTGCACTTTTAATTTTTTAACTTCATAGATTTCTAAGAGTATAGTAGTATGCCCTTTTCCCCCGTTCTTCTCTTCCACCCTCCCTCTCTATTGCTTTCTCTCCTTCTCTCTTTCACTTTTGAGATAACATTAATTTAATTTACAATCAAGGACCTAATGCTCTACTAAATAGTTTAAGAAGTATAAAGCAAAATATTCTCATTTAGTAGAACTATAGGCAAAAGTCAACATTGTTATTTTAGCTGTTTATCCCCCAAAACTACCTGCAGGATCTGGAAGAGCTATTTCCATCCCCATGTTCCATGCAACATTATTGCCAAAAATCAAGAGGTAGAAGAAGATGAGTGAATGAGTAAGACACGGTATAGACTCACAATGAACTTTAAAAATAAAAGTTGGATTGAATTCATGGACTTTAGGCTTGAATAAGATGAGCCAATCAAAAAGGAAAACTGAGATATCTGAGATAACTAAAATAGTCAAATTGTTGAAATAGGTGTAGAGCAGTAGTAACCAGAGACTGTAGAGAGGAGAAAAGTAGATTTGTTTGATGTGCTATAGAACTTAATTTTGCAAAGTGAAAGGTTCCAGATATCTGCCACCTAAAAATGTAAATATGCTTAACACTATTGAACAGTCTGTTTACAATGGGTAAGACAATACATTTTGTATTACTTTTCTACCACAACTTTTAAAAAAAATGAAAATGTCAAGATACAGTGCTTTTACTAGTTGACTATTGGTAGTCATAGAAAGAACGACGCTGATAATGAATGATCAAATCTAATGCATTTCTCAATTTAATTTCTCAGAAATGAACCAAATATTTCTTGAGAAATGGTGATTGAAGATCTGAGGCACACAGAATATGTGATGCGAGTGGGATATTTGTGATGAACAGTAAGATGAAAAAGAACATGTCACCTCAAAAGGTACATATGTGTGTGTTATTTTGTATTATATATTGTTATGTATATATATATACATATACATATATGTATATGTATATATATATACATATATATATCACATATATCTCCCAAGTAGAAAAATCTCCCACTGCTCATGTTTTAAACAGTTTGAACATGCAGAAGATCATTTATAGTTAATTGTGCTACACTGGTTGAATCCTAACCAATTAGTTTGTAGTGATAGTCCAAGGGAGAGTAAAAGAGAGAAAAGATGAGCAGAAAGATGAGCATGAGTATGCTTTACACGAATTCAGCTAAAATATATTAGAAAAAAATCTTGGCAAAGAATCAGCTTATAGTTTGGCAGTTACAGTTCAGACTCAGAGAGCCCCATAATCTGGTGTCTGGCAGAAAGACATCATGGTGGATGCAGGGGAACCGTCACTGTATTCAAATTTAATCTTATCCCACCTTTAGGAAACCTAATTATAGTACATAACAGAGTCAGTCTTAAAGTTAAATTGAAAAAAAAAATGAGGGACAAGTGTTTGGCCTAGAGATTAAGTTATCAGTTGGGATACTCACATTCCATAGCAGAACACCTGAATTTCAGTTATGGCTTCCTCCTAATCTACATTCCTGGAGGTATTGGTGATACCTCAGGCTGCAAGTTTACGTTGTGCGTCCGTGGGGTGGAGAGCAATTGAAACAAAGTCAGAGGCATGGACAGAGCTCTTGTGGGCTACTGACAAAGTTTATTTCCAAGGTTACAGTTCTTATGCATTTAGTAAAACATTACTTCAAACACAACTCAGAGTTAGGCCATGTCTGTAAGCTGGGAGTTCAAGGAAAGTTAACAAAGTGCCTTGGTCAAAGCACAATTGAAATAGAGACTAGATAAGGAGTACCCTCTGCCCTTGGTAGCTGACTAGACAGAGCATAAATGTTCGCCAACATCAAGGAGATCATAAAACCACCTGCGAGGACACACTGGGGACAGCATGCACTCTGGGTGAGGAGCCCTTCTCCTCCTCTTCCTGGAGCTTCTTCTCAACAGATTTCCAGCCTTGCATCTGTCACCCTGGCATAACTTGTTGGATGCATTCTGACAACATCAGGTGTTTGGATCCCTGTCACCTACATGTGAGCATTAGGACCCTGATTCTTGTTTGCTTCAACTTGGTCTTTGTGGTGATTCTTAATCCATTGTATTTGCATATTTGGTGGAGAGGAATCAAAAGAGAAAAAAAAGTCAGCCTCAATGTGTCTGAAGATGTATTTTCTGTTGTGATTTATTTTAAAACATTTTAACTCGAAATAATTATTTTGAGACTGCTAGAATTGTCTTATCATGAAAGCGCTTTTTTCCTTTTTTCTAAATAAGAGTATGAGGACTGTGAGTTCTTTGCAGCTTTCTAATCCCTATTATAAAGCATGACTTGTTTTTTTATTAAATTTTCTGTGGTCTTTAAATTCCCAGTTTCACTCCTTAGTACCATTATAATTCTTGTTGTGTTTGAGTTATTGAATCCAACATGTACAATGTCTCTTTAAAATGACTTTTTTGAATGCTATTACCTTTAAAGTCTGATTTATCTTCCTTTAAACTGTGGATCCTACTTCTTTTTGACATGATATGCTCCTACATTTCACTTCTAACCAATAAATCTTAAGGCTCATCAGTGCGTGACCTGTTTAATTGATTGGATGCATTTGCAACTGCATTCCTAATAGATACATTCAGTTCAAGTTAAAAGGAGGAAATGTTCATTTTGTTGTTCTAGGGTTATAGCAAATATAGAAAGTGGACATTGATGCCTATACCCAAGTCTGCTTAAAGTCATTCTGTGTTGGTTAATATGCTTTCAGTTTGACAGGCAGCAGGAAAATCTTATTTAGCACAGAATGTAAAGAAGAAAACCTCTTCTGTAAGAATAAAACCACTATGGTGACTACTTAATAAATATTAAGTAATAACAGCAGTACTCATGGGGAAAATAGCACAAAATAGTCTCTTATTTTGGGACAAAAAAAGCAATCACACATTTTAAAGACAAAATGACTTGGAAAAGCAGTCTATACTTATAAAGTGTTAAATAAGCATTTATCCCATTTATTGTAATTCCCCTTTTAAGGTGTAAATAATATTGAATTTAGAAAGTCCTATTTTTCTATACCCGAGGTGAAGGCATTATGCCAATTCCACAAGTACACATTATGCTTCAAACACTGCTGCTCACTATAGCTCAAGGCTTTGGAAACATTTCAAAGCGCAACTTGCCTTACCACTTTTCTTATTTTCATTTGTCTGCCTCTTTTGGAGAACTTCTGGTCATTCTTTAACCCTCACAATGGCCCTCAGGAGATGATCTGATCAATCCCTCCCACTAAGCAAATGAGTCTCAAAATGTGTTCTCCAGGAAGAATTAAGATGGCAGAACAGAGTAAGGACACATTTAAATGGACGGAGAAACATTTAACCAGTTTGAAGCAGAGAGGGCACATTCCAGGAAATAGGAGAAGACAGAGCAAAGCAGAGGGGTACCTGGAGCCTGGCTGATACTCCAGCGGCATTCAGCGAACAGCCATCTGGACTTCACCAGCAGCCAGAACTCTGCCAACAACCAAGTGGGAAGGGACATTTACTGGGAGTTCCAGAGGTGAACCCAAAGAACTGCCCATCCTGCTGGTCTGTATGATTTGACCAGGAGCAGAGACAGATGGCAAATCCCAGGTGGGCAGTGCTGAACAGGGTGTATTTCACAGCCCATTCTGTCCACCTAGAGTCAAATTGGGTGCCATTTTGTTTAAGGAGGCAGAGGCAAGGGAAAGGACTGAGCATGCACTGAGCTGAGAGTAAACTCATTTCTGGCTCAGTGAACTGCAACAACGTGGCATCCTACACGTTCCACCCAAGACAGGTCTGGGTAGCCCTCAGACCTGACGGCCAGCAGATCAAGAACTCTAGTAGTGGCATGTCAGGTGCCATTTTGAAGAGCGTAGCAGAAGTTTTAGAACCACAGGGACAACAGTGAGCTGCACATCTGCTGAGCCCATGAGAACTCACTGAGCTCAGTGGCTTGCACTGGCCCCACAGGAAAATAATACCAACAATGTCATCGTACGGGTCAAAATAGGTCTATGTGTCCTTCAGAACTAACGGCCCACAGGTTCCTGCAAGATTACCACCAACAACAACCACATGTCCCCTTAATCCTGGGACCTTCTCCAATTGGAATTGGGAGAAATGTTGTAGAGACAATGGTGCAGCCTCAGCACAGTGTCACAGGAGATGGAGACTAGTGAGCCAGGAGCTGGAGCTATAGAGACAGTGGTGGAAATCTAACATAAGAACTCAGACCAGGAACTTGCTGGAGGTTGTGGCACAAGTAGTTGCAAACAAAGAGTTGTGTACCAACTGCAATAAGTAAAATCGATCTGTAGACGCAGTTAGAAATCTGCCTCATGGAGAAAGTTCTGCCAAGCAGAAGTACAATGATCAAGAGCAAAAGAAGAGACAAAGGCAAAATGAATATTACTGAAGACTCTCCTGCAAAGGAGCAAAACCCTTTACCAACTTCAGAGTTAACTGAGGAAGACATCAAGAAAATGGGAGATACAGAATTCAAAATACTTGTTATCAAGCTTCTTATCAACAATGAGAAGCACATAAAGCAAGTGTTTAAAGAATTTAAGGAATATGTCACACTGGAAAAGAATCAAATGAAAGCCGATACATTAGAAATGAAGAATACAGTGGAGCAAATTAAAAGTACAGTGGAGAGTCTCCAAAACAGAATGAAGCAAGCAGAAGAAAGAATCTCAGAATTGGAAGATATTTCCTGTCATCAGGTTGAAATGAACAAAAAGCTGGAAGCAGAGCTGGATCAGGTCAAATAAGCATTCAAGAATTGAAAGACCATGTGGGATTGGAAGTATTGCAGACAACTTTACCAGCTGCATCACAATGCCTGGCTCCAACACCATCTCTGTTCTTAAGGCAGCTCTAACATATACAACTCATTCATTCAATCTGTCAGTCATCAAATATCTATTTAGAAATTTAGGCAGAAGTCATGATAGTTGCTGGAGATGCAAGGACTTAATCCCTTAACACAATGCAGATCCTATTTAATGGTAGAGATTGGTGATCAGATAATTAAAACAATACATTTTATTACATTTTTGCAGTACAGACAAGTTTTAGGCACACAAATCGAGTGATTCTAGAGTGGAAAAATTGAAAGCCAATTAACAATAATAGGTTTTCTAGAAAGTTATTTATTATGTTTTCACTCCCCAAATGCCCACAACATGCGCTTTTGGTGCCAGCTCAAAGCCTTGAGCCAGGAACTCAGTTCTGGTCTCCTTTATGTGCTGGCAGGGATTTAAATTATTTTTACATTATTTTTTATTATTATTTTATGATACAGTTCCATGGGCTCTGGGCTTTCCCTTCCTCCCTCCCCAAGAGGGACACAAATTCTTGAGCCATTTTCTGCACCTCTTAGGGTTTATGTTAGCAGGAAATTGAAATCTTATGTGGAGGCTAAGCTCCAAACCATTCCTTCTGATAGGATATGCAGCCATACCTCAGTAGTATCTTAACCATTGTGACATATTCCCACCCCAGAGAACAGGTCTTTGGTGACAGCCCTGCTGTCTGTCTGGCTACATGAATGTTTTCAAAGCTGGAATCCTCAGTTAAGTTGACCAGAATCCCTGTGTCTGATGAAATATGGTTATCTGATGATCTTGAAGTCAGCAAACAGCATATGTGATTTGTTGATCTTGTATAGTTGTTTTTGATTGGATAAGAGAACTAATCTAAGACTTGGAGAAATTCTTAATGTGATCAAAACTGTTTATATTCAAAGAAATGGTTCTAAAATAAAATTCTCTTTAGTAGGCTGCTTATCTGCTGCTTCTACAAGTTGTATGTATCAAGTTACAGCACCACTAATTTCTGTCAGAGATCTTGATTTGTCTTTTGCCTGTAGGATTGATGTTTTAATAGCAAGAGTAAACTCTGGGCCCACATACAATTTTGCTGTAACAGTAAAACTAATCAGGGGGCATTCTCTATGCTGAATATGGCTGATTTCATCTCAAAACCCTGATGCTTTAATATTTGAATTTGTCTATTCATGGACAGATGTAATACATAAAAGAAAAAAATGTTTAAAACATTATTATCAGCTTTAATTGAATTTGGATGTCTTAAAACTCTTTGTAGATTACATACATTAAATGAAAATTCCAAACTTTGTATTTACTTTGAGATGCTTCTTCAGGTTTTCCTTTTTTGTTTTTATTATCATTTTTTTTTTAAATTTGAGAGGCGTAGAGAGAAGAAAGAAAGAAGAAAGAGAATCCCTGTGTTTACAATGACCCATAGCTGGCATACATTCCAGAGGCAGGTATTCAATCCACATGGGTAACAGAAATACAATCATTTGCACTATCATCATTAGATCCCACGAAATGAATTAGCAGAAAGCTAAAGTCAGAGCACAGCAGAGTACTGACTACAAGTACTGCAATACGATATGTTGGCATCTCTTCCCTATCTTCCCTCTTCCATGCTAACTTCCTCATTATTAACTTTTTCAAATTATCACAACAGCATATTCATTCCTTTTAAAGGAAAATATTTGTTTATTTAACTTGAAATTCAGAGGTGGGGGAGCAAGTTCTTTATAGTCTGAAAATTGGTGTTCCTCTCAAATTCATGTCTTGGAATTTAATCCCTATTGTGGTGGTATTAGAAGGCTTAGAGGAAGTGATTCACATATCAAGGCTGTCTCTTCAGGAGTGGGATCTATGACCTTATGAAATACTTAAGGATGCCTGTATTTCACTTCTGCTTTCTGCCATGGAAAGACAAAGAAGCCATGTATGAGGAACAGGTCCTCAGCAGACACCAACTCTGTTGGCACCTTGATCTTGGGTTTTTCAGAGTTCAAAACTGTGAGAATACATTTCTGATGCTTGAAATTACACAATTTAAGAGATGTTGTTAGTCATCCTGCAGTGACTAAAAAAACTCAGAAATACATCAATTATGACTACTGCCAATTCAACAAGTTTTGAAGGTTTACTATATGCACACTTAACTATTTCATGTTTGCTTTGCAGATGTAGGCATTTTATCTCTTTTTCTGCTTGTTAGTGTTAAATGAATATGTGACTAGATGAAGAAGCTAAGGCTAAAAGCTGTAGAAAAGTAAATTTTACATGCTCTTTGCCCTTCAGAAGTAGGCAAAATACAGCTTAATGACTATAAAGTAATAATTCATATACATGCCATAAGAAGGAAAAATGGAACATTGCTACTAGATGTTTGAACAGTGAGAGATTTTGTCAGGCTAAGAGATTGCAAAAAATGTTCCTGAATGAGATAATTTTTCATTTTGATGTGAAAAGCTTGAATATGCACAAGTAGGAAGGATAGGCAAATTGAGCACAAGGAATAATTTCAGCAAAGTAAATGCAAAACATGATTAGAATATAGTGTGTGCAAAAGAGAAAAGTGAGAAATAAAATAGGATTGGAGTAGCTGAAGCTAAGTGAATTACTTTAAAATGCTTTCAGTCAAGAGCAAGAGTAAGCAGCAAGTGAATTGTCTCACCAAAAAAAAAAAAAAAAAAAAAAATCACAATAACCCATTGCTAGCTAATGGCCCAAATTGGAACGGAAATGGAAAAGAGAAAAACAACCTCAGTGTATTAATGTTTCTCTGATGATGATTTTGTGGGGTACTCATGTCCCTAAATTCTCATCAGCCTTGTATGAGTATTGATTTCCTAAAGATAAAACATACAGAGAGCATTCCAGCCAGAAGCATGTACTTCTTCTTTGGGTTTCAACTCTAAAGCTTGTTTCCTGATGTCAGGAATAGGAGTCTTTAAAGGCTTGGTTTTGCCTCAAGAGATCTTACCACCTTACTCAAGCGAAGCACAGAAAAACACAAAAAAGTGAAGAAAAATCCCCACTTTCTACAACGTGGGGAGAACTATCTACTTGAGTCTTATCTGCCTTTAGGCTTCATCCATATGGTCAAAATGTTATTTTTACCATGAAATCCAAGTGCAAATAATTTGGGAAGGATCAAAAGACAAGGAGAGAGAGGGAGAGACAGAGAGGGGGATGGAGGGGTGGAATGAAGCAGAGGGGAGGGAGAGGGAGACGAGAAGGAAAGAAAAGGGAAGGAAAGGGAAAGGAAGGGAAGGGAAGAAAGGAGAAAGGAGAGGAGAGGAGAGGAGAGGAGAGGAGAGGAGAGGAGAGGAGAGGAGAGGAGAGGAGAGGAGAGAAGAGAAGAGAAGAGAAGAGAAGAGAAGAGAAGAGAAGAGAAGAGAAGAGAAGAGAAGAGAAAGGAGTGGAAGGGAGGGGAGAGGAAGGGAGGGGAGGGAAGAGAAAGAAATGTAACAGCTCTTCCTATCCCTCATTAAGTGCAGTTTGGAGCAATGGTTAAAAGTATATGACATTAGTGCTGGACTGAGTTCAGTTCCTATTTCTGATCATTATACAATGTGTGACTTTGGCCAAAACACTTGAATGTTATCTGACTTAATTTTTACATCTTTAAAATGTGACTATATTAATACATTAAGAATGATTGTTATCATTAAACAATTCAATGTCAGTCAAAGCACTTAAGTGCTTAATCCTTTCCGTTCTTACTTGACATGACCTGTTGTTTTTCTAATTGTCAGTCTTCAACACAAATCAGGAACTACTTCTTCAAAAGGGAAAAAGACAGGTGATAGGTCAGAGGATCACAGGAAATTAAAATATTTCCCCGTAACAATTTCATCGGGAGCAACCCACATCCTATACTGTACTGCCTAGGTTAAAGTTCCAATTCTATACCCATCACTCTAGTTTTCTGCTAACACAGAAGCTGGGAGGCAGGAGGTGAGGGTTCAAGTATTTGGGTCCCTAACAACAGGCTCCTGGCTGTGGCGTGACATAGTCCAAGTTTACCAGCATAAGGTTATAATTAATAAGTAATTGGTGGATGGATAGTGGGTGGAAAATTACATCAAATTTTCTCATCTCAAAATACATGAATTTGTCCCACAGGAGAAGGAGCAGCCAGGAAGGCACACATTTTTATTGTCAGGTTTATGATGTCACATTAATAATTATTGACAAATTGTAACCTAATATGTTTAACTACCATGAATATGGATATTTCAGAAAGTTCTTAGAAATAACGAATTAAAGCATAATTTTGTGGAGTGGGCTTTTGGCCCTAGTGGTTAACATTCAACTGAGATATCTTCATCCTCTATCAAAATAACTGTGTTGGAGTCTGGGCTCCATATAAAATTCCAGCTCCAACCAGGAAACAACAGAGCCCACCTAGACACTAGAGAAATTGGACTTGTTTGATATGTGCCAAATCTTTCATCCCACAATAGAGAATACACTTTTCCCCGCATGAGTATATTGAGCTTTCTCTAGGACTGATCATGTTGTAGGCCACAAAACAAGTTTCAGAAAATTTTAATAAATTAAAATTATGCCATGCATCTTCTAAGATCATTATGGAGTGAAACTGGAAAACAATAAGTCAAAATATCCCAGAAGACATGCAAATAACTAAAGACTAACACAAAGGGGAAATAAAAAAAATGCTTGAAACAAATGAAGGCATCAACACAACATATCAAGACTTATGAGACACGATCAAGGCAGTGTTGAGAGTAAAGTTCATCTCAATAAAATTTTATGTGAAGAAATTAGAAAAACACTATGTAAATGTGTTAACCATGCATTTAAAACAGCTAGAAAAATTATAGCAAAACAATCCCAACATTAGCAGAAAAAATAAAATAACCGAAATAAGAGAGGAAATAAACCAAAAGGAGAGACAAAAAGAACAATTAATTGGATCAATGAATCAAAGAGATTGCTCTTTGAGAAAATCAACAAAATAGATTCCCCACTAGCTCAAGTAATAAAAACAAAAAGAGGGAGAAAATATGAATCAATGGGATCAGAGATGAAAAAGGAAATATAACAGATACTTGGACATACATAGAATTATTGGGAACTATTACTAGCAACTATATGCCAACAAATCAGAAGACCTAGAAGAAGTGGATAGGTTTTTGGACACATGTGATCTACCAAAATTGAATCATGAGGCAACTAATAATCTAAATAGCCATATAACATGGACTGAGGTTGAATCAGTAAGGAAATCCCTTCCAACCAGGAAAAGCCCTGGACCAGATGGCTTAACTGCAGAATTCTACCAAATGCTTCAAGAAGGACTTACTCCAATCCTCCACAAGCTATTCCAAACAACAGAAAAGGAGGGAATCCTTCCAAACTGTTTATATGAAGCCAAAGTTATCTTAATACCAAAGCCAGAGAGAGGCACAACAGAAAAAAACAATTACAGACCAATATCCCTAAAAAACGTAGATGCAAAGATTCTCAAAAAAAAAAAAAAAAAAAAAAAAAAAAGAACCCACAAAGCAAAAAACTAGGTAACAGGGTCCAAGAATACATCAGGCGGATCATTCACCCAGGCCAGGTGGGATTTATCCCTGGCATGCAGGGATGGTTTAACATTCACAGATCAATAAGTGTGATTTACCACGTCAAAAAATTGAAAAATGTAAAAACCATATGATCATCTCAATAGATGCAGAGAAGGCATTTGATAAGAGCCAACACCAATTCATGCTAAAAACATTAAGCTGGATAGGCATAGATGGATCATTCTGTAACACAATCAAGGAAATATATATAAAAAAACCCAATGACAGCATCATACTAAATAGGGAAAGATTGGAAGCTTTTCCACTAAGAACTGGAACTAGACAAAGATGTTAAATTTTATCACTACTATTAAATATAATATTGAAAGTCCTTGCCAGAGCTATTAGAGAAAAAAAAAAAAGAAATTCAGACTGGCACTGAGGAATTAAAAATTATCCCTGTTTGCAGATGACATGATTCTCTACATTGGGGAAGGAAAAGACTCAAGTCAAGAAACTATTGGAGCTCATAAGAGAACATGGCAGTGCAGCCGGACACAAAATGAATGAGCATAAATTGATAGCACTAGTATACACAAGTATCTCCATGGCTGAAGAAAGAAAATTTAAGTGCAGTCCTCTTTAAAACAGTGGAGAGGAATCTTAAATAACTTGGAGTAAAGCTAACCAAAGATGGGGACTACCTCCATAATGAAAATTATAAAAAAAAATTCAAAAAGCAATAGAAGACATTAAAAGATGGAGAAATTTATCATGTGCCTGGATCAGCAGAATGGACATCATCAAAATGTCCATATTACAAAAAGTAATATACACATTAAATGCAATTCCAATAAAAATCCCAGAATTCTTCACAAATTTGGAAAAGTAAAAGCAAAAGTTCATATGGAAACACAAGAGACCATGAGCAGCCAAAGCTACCATGAAGAATAAAAATCAAGCTGGAGAAATCACAATTCCAGACTTCAAGATATACTACAGGGCAGTCCTAGAATATGTTTTGGTACTACGAGGTCATCAAAACAGTCTCGTACTGGTACAGAAATAGAGAAGACGGTTAATGATAACAGAATAGAAACAGCAGAAGGGAGCCAACAAACATACAGCCAACTCATCTTCAACAAGAGAACTGAAAAATAATCCAGGGAAAAAGCCTTGTCTGTTCAACAAAAGCTTTTGGACAATTGGATAGCAGCCTGCAGAGGTACGAAGCAAGACTTCCACCTGTCACTTTGTAAAAAAATCAGCTCTAAATGGATCCAGACCTAAATCTTTACCTAGACTATTATTTGCACCCTGCTACCCTAAGTCTACTTCACACTAGTAGAAGAGAATGTAGGAAGCACTCTCTAAAGATATAGGAATCAGGAAAGACATTTTAGAAAAATCACCAAAAGCAGACAGTCAAAGCCAAAATAAATAAATGGGAGTACATCCAGCTGGGAAGCTTCTGTAAAGCAAAAGAAATGATCAACAAAGAGAAGCAACTAACAGAATGGGAGAAAAGTCTTTACACTATACAACTTATAGGGGACTAAATATCCAGGATTTATAAAGAGCTTCAGAAACTCAACAGCAGCCAAACAAACAACTCTGTGAAGAAATGGGTAAAAAAAAAAATGAACCGACATTTTTTTTAAAGATTTATTTATTTATTTATTTATTTATTTATTTATTTATTTATTGGAAAGGCAGATGTACAGAGAGGAGGAGAGACAGAGAAGATCTTCCGTCTGATGATTCACTTCCCCAAGTGTCCACCATGGCCAGTACTGCCCCAATCCGAAGCCAGGAGCCAGGAACTTCCTCCAGGTCTCCCACGCGGGTGCAGGGTCCCAAAGCTTTGGGCCGTCCTGGACTGCTTTCCCAGGTCACAAGCAGAGAGCTGGATGGGAAGTAGAGCTGCCGGGATTAGAACCGGTGCCCATATGGGATCCTGGTGTGTTCAAGGCGAGGACTTTAACCGTTATGTTATCGTACCAGGCCCCTGACACTTTTTTTAAAATTATTTATTATTTTTAATTCATTAATTACATTGTATTATGTGACACAATTTCATAGGTACTTGGGTTCTCCCCACCCATCCCCAAACCCTCCACCATGGTGAATTCTTTCCATCTGTTTGCTGTTGTAGATGGTCCTGTTGCAAATATAGGACAACGGACAAAAGATCTTCCTCTCTGTCTCTCCTCCTTTCTGTATATCTGACTTTACAATAAAAATAAATCTTAAAAAAAAAGTGTCTGCCCATTTCCCGTGCCCATTTCATAAGGGTGATAGGGACATTAATACCTGAGCCATCAATGCTGTGTTCCAGCCAGGATGTCTATTAACTGAAAACTAAAATTGTGAGTCTGAGTTGACTCCAAACTCTCCAAAGATAGATGGTGAGTATCTTAATTCTATATCTCAAATATCCATTCCAAGTTTGTTTGTTTGTTTTTGAGATGGGACATGGTTGAGGTCAAAGATAATTATTTTTTAGTTGAAAATTCATACATTTTCTTGATTTAATTTTAATTAAAGAGAACAGATCATATATTTCATGGGTAGAATTATGAGTTAACCATCCTCCATTCCTCTCTCCCTCATTCTCCTTCATTCCTTCC
Source organism: Ochotona princeps (assembly GCF_030435755.1). Lineage (NCBI taxonomy): Eukaryota > Metazoa > Chordata > Mammalia > Lagomorpha > Ochotonidae > Ochotona > Ochotona princeps. The sequence goes on along the minus strand of NC_080865.1, from coordinate 63,732,377 downwards.
TTTTTGTCTTCAATTTTTGCAAAAAGCATAATTTCAATTCCCTCTACAATCACAGGTTTAATGCACTACTAATCATAAAAGTCAACAAATAACAAGCAGAAAACAAAAGTTCCATAGGAGTAAAAGCAAGAGCTAAAAAAAAACCAAGCAAATCACAACATGTTTGTTATTCCTATATATTTCTCTTCTCTCCTATATCGGTTACCACATATCAGAGGAAACGTATGTTTGACTCTCTGGGCCTGACTTATCTCAACCGCATTAAGGATAATGGTATCTAGTTGCATCCATTTTGTTGCAAAAGACAGGATTAACTCAATGCTTGTGGTTTCATTTCATTTTCTCCCTTAAAATATTTATATATTATTATACATAAAATGTAACTGCCCCAGTCTTCTTTGCACATCTAAAAACAATTATATACAAGGATAGTAAAATTATATCCAATTATGATTCTAATTTTGGGATAAATCATTATTAAACTGAACATTAAGACCTAATAATACTCTGCTTCCTTAACTCATTCTTGAGTATCATAGTTATGCACTCATACAAGCAGTCAATTGACAACTCTTGAGTAAACAGAATTATTATAGTTTTATTTCTGTTGGTTACAGTGGAAAATCATTTAAATAACCAATAAATGTATTAGTTGTACTTCTTAGTGCTTTTGTCTTTTTCTATATAAGCATACGTTGAATTATCCAAAATTCTTATTTTTAAGATGTTTGAGAAGTAAGAGATAGATCTTACATAACTTACAGCTATAACATTTGATGACTTCTTTGGACACAAACAGGCACAAAATAACTTAAATTAAGTTTTTGTGTTTTCAAATCTAGTAGTTTGGCAAAAGAATCTTATGTCAACCCATACTAGATGAATATGATGCCAAACAGCTCAATGGAAACAGAAAATACCAAATATGCAGGTATATTTTCACATACTCAGAGTACTACTATAATAGATACAAATTAGCTGGATATCTTAATCGTACAAAATCTAACTTTTAATTATGTGTTCTGAAACTGACAGGAGAAATAGAAAAGAAGTTGTTGATGCTAGTACAACTTTTCAGCTTGCTGATATGGCCTTACCTAATCAAAATTTAAGCCTAAAAAGCCAATGCCCACTACAGATTCTTCAGAAGTTCATTTCCCCATGACTTTGCAAATATTGTTTCCCGCATTTAAATAATGTATTTATTTCTTCATACTAGGCAAAATAAAAAAGAGCAAAGCAATTCCATATTTCTAAGCTGCAATTCAACACATGTATAGTAAAACATAACTATTTCTGACGGTTTCAGAAGTTTTGGAACTATCATAATAACAAAAAGCTTTAAGAAACCATAAAATGTTTTTAGTTTCCTTCTTTTGTTTCTGCATTTGTTGTTGTTTATTCAAATCATTACAATTAACGAACAACATTTAACGAGGTCCCTAGCACCTTCACATATGTGCTTTTAGAATACCAAATAACTCATATATACTGCAGAAAACAACCACCAAAGAATCAGAAGAGTGGTGATGGAATATTGCAGTTAAAATTAGCCTTTCCACTTACATTAAAATTGTTAATTTTACTATAACATAATTTCCTGACTATCCAAAGATTAATAGACTTTCTTTTAGCAAGATTCCTTAAATTATGTATGCACCTACTAAATATGGTAATGATAGTTCAATATATTTGGGAAATTATCATCTAACATTAATACATCTGGTAAGATGTTTAATGGATAGAAAGATATGATAACCTATTGAAGTATCAAACCAGGGATGACATCCAAATATTTCTTTGAACTCCTGAAATAATTTAAATTTAAGATGTTTTGGTCATTTTCCCAATAACTTCACTTTAATATATATATGAACAGTTTATTGTGGATATTAGCATATTTCAAATATTTCAAGCGTTGAGTATACTGTATCACAAAGCCATTTCCTTAAAATTAACAATACAAAGCTTTCAAATGTGTTTAGTCTGACAAGTAGACAAAGACACTGAGGCATAGCACAAGGCACTCTAACTCCAATTCCTTCTCTATTCTTCAGGCCAGGCAAACTTGCAAACCATTTTGAGGTTCTTAGAGCTAATTACTAAATTGCAAGGATGCCACTTAATTAGAGAAAACTAGGAGGAAGAAGTAATTGAGATACCACAATTTGATTGGAAGTAGGAGTATCATTAATGGGTACAACTCCCTTTCTGCACACTATTAACTCATAGTAAAGGAAAAGAAGTGGAAATTCTTCTAGAAGTAAAATCTCTGATTCCTCTGGGAAAGAAATCAGTGCTACATGGGTGTCACCAGGCTTAGCAGATTTTTACTCCTTTCAATCTTGAGTGGTACATTAGTTGCAGAATTATGATTTTTCTCTTGACTATCCTTTATTTTGCGTATGAAGATGTCTCCTGTGTGTCTGCTATGGCTGGTTTTTAGTGAATTCTTTAAAAATACTGTTCAGTGGTTAAAAAAAGAAAAAAGAAAAAAGAGAACAATTTTGCTTGCCTGGAGGACTGGCTTTCTACCCCATATCAGCTGTGGTTCTTTGCTTTGTCCCTGCCATATCTCCTGATAGTGTACTTGAAAGAAACCTGCAAATACCCTTGGTACCAGATTGCCTGCCTTGTCTAGCCAGAGGTATGTAGTTTTCAAGATAAAATGTAATATAATAACATTGTTACATTTAAATCTCAGGTTGTGGGTAATGGGGCTATCAAATCTTGGCATTGTACAAGATGCAGGCAGTATACAAGAAGCTGTCATTCATCCATCAGGGAAGCAGCACACAGGCTGGAATGAATAAGCAAAAGATAGTTCGGCATTGAGGCTGAACAGGCATGCAGAATCAACACAATCCATGAATAGAGCTTGGCTCTCATCGACTGATGTCTGTACCAGTGTTTGAATGCATGCTGGTTAAAAACACTGTCAAGACTGATCCTCTAAGGACACATGTTTAAAGTGGTGTTTGCCAATAAGTGTAAGGCTGTCAAGTTCTACAATTTATTATGAATTTTGATGGCACATGAAATCTTTACAGATAAAAACTAGACTGGGGGAGGGCAAGAGATACACCAGTAAAGTGAATACTGTTGTTTCTGTTATTATCTTATTTGATTACAAGTGCATTATCAGAAAAACAGAAAGGCTCATTTCCACATCATCAAAATGGTACCCACCCATAAAGCAGATCAGACAGTAGGACAACAATGAGGGCAAAGGACAAAGGAGAGAAAAATGATAGCATCAAAAGAGGAAAAACAGTTGAAAAGTGCAAAGGCTAAATGGAAACAGTGTTCATCTTGGAAAATCATATGATACATTGGTTGTCAAGGAAAACCACATGAAATGGTGTATGAGGACACAGTTCTGTTTAAAATCACAGGTAGAACAGACTGTCAAATTGGTATGTGATGAAAAGAATGAAAAGATTAGAATGCTATTGCTGTACAGCTAGTACCTCAGAGAAAGCCAGCCAGCTGTGTCTCAGAGGGATTCACACAACTATCTGCTAGAAGCTGCAAATCTGTACCGGTCTGTTTGATTGCTGTTTTAAAAAATGGACGGATGTGAATATACCTGGTGGGAAGTTTACACTGCGTTCCCCCACCTTGAAGGATTCTACTGGATTTGAGTTATAGTGACAGTAATTTCTTATCCTGAGCTCAATAAAGAACCCCATTCCTTAAGCTCTTCCCTTACCACTCTAGCTGGGTGACTAGGTGGCTTGGTGGTCTACGTCTTCTCTAGGATTATCTCTATAATTGATCTGAGCAGCTGTTAACATCCTTTGTCTCTACCATCCCACTGCAGCCTGTCCCAGTGATGTCAGCTGACCTTGGTATACTCTGGTCATTTGTTATTGCCTCAATGTCATGATTCTTCCTTTCATCAGATAGCCCTTGTTGCTACTAATTAGAGTCATCATCTATTCTGACTTAGCCCAAGAAAATCTCAGATTGATTCTGTTGACCCAGCATAATTATTTATAGTGTCCCCTTTCACTCCCAGATGTGCTGCTTCTTATTAGAGAAGGGCTGTCTTCCATCAATTTATAATTTGTATTGGACGCAAACCTCAAATAGAACATTCTCTTCAGTTTCCTACAATCCTCATGATTTTAGAATTATTTTCTTTTTCTTGCTCTTTAAGTTTTTCCCACTCCATGATTTATCAGGAAGAGTATGCAATTAGGAACCCAGATTTTTGTTCAGATCTAAGCTCTAATACTCACTTACTGAACAAAGTAAGGCAAAATCTCAGTTTATCACAGAACCGAGGAAAATTGCATGCTTATAGCTTATATGATTGTTTTGAGGATGAATCAAAGATAATATAAGAAAACCTACCAGGCTCTAACATACTATAAGGAATGACTAAATGTTGGTTCTCCTTTTTCATTTCCTGACTTTTATGATTGATAGTATGAAACAGGTTTTCCATGGCTTTAATTAGAAAATTTTCAACTGATGACATCAACAACTTAATATTCTCATTTTACTGATCTCTTTTCTTATCTGATGATGAACAAATTTGTTACTAACTGAATTATTCCTTTAATGGTTTGAAGTAATCACTACCTTTCTCTCCTCATCTCTACTTCAGCTTAGTGTAACATAGAAGCATACATTTTGGTAAGACCCATTGCCATCTCCTGGAGACTAATGGAAAAAGTAAACAGAGAGAATTTTTTGGAGATAACCTTTTCAAAGAGATCAGAGATCATCAAATTTTCTTTGTAAAGAGACAAATCATACATAATTCTTTTTAGACCATTTTTTCCTGTCACAGTTACTCAACTGTGACATCATAACACTGAGACATAAACAATCCAGTTTATATTCTACAAAAAATTTAAGAACAAAGAAATTTGGATTTTATACAAATATCATGTGTCATGAGTAGTATTTTTTGTTTTCCTTGCTTATTTTAATAATTTAAAATGAATAAATCCCTCTTAGCTCACAGATCATACACAAGTGATGAAATGGAATTTGCTTCTACAGTGTAGCTTGCCAATCACTGACTCTTTTGGTTGACATTGGCAGGAAACTAAGCTCAAAAAAAATTTAAAAGAAATGTATTGGTAGACCTCTTCCATGTGCTTCCATGTGCTTAAACTTGATTCTGGGATCCCAAACAAGGTCACCAGATAGTCTTACATTTTGTCTTCATTCCTATTGTGTCGAGACAACTGTTCATGTAGTTCATATTTTTAGGGCTTTGCATTCTGTTATTCAAACAGCATAAAAGAAAATATTCTTATTTCTAACAAAGCACTTTGAACTGCATCATAGGTTTATCTCTAACACATGGCTAATAGCATGGGATGTCCTCATTGAATTGGGTCAATTGGATATTCATCACCTTGGGGATTAGGTGAAATTGTTTCCAATCAATCACAGAAAAGTTGGATGATTCCTCAGGGCATTTTATGATACTGCTAAGAAAGTAGGCAAAGTGGATACAGGACGTGACAAAATGTAATTTAACGTCATGAATCATGGAACATGCTTGTGTTTCAACAGTATTCAGAAGTGGTCCTCCATTATTCATTCAAAAGCAATGTAATATTTGAAGGTTACAGCTGCATAGAAAACCATTATGTACGTTTGTGTGTGTGTGTGTGTGTGCATGTGTGTATGTGTGTGTGTGTGAAAGGGCTTAAATTATGCAAATGCCAGTGCTGCTACTTATTCCCTGTCTCAATTTGACCAATAGTGGCGAAAATGTTTAATATTCCTGTGTTCAGCTGTATCCCTTTTATCCCTGTATATCTGAATTTTTACTATTCTTTAAAGATGGTCTTTTGTAGGTTTCTGTAAAAATGGTAAGGAGCTTCTGACAGGCCAGAGACATGAGATGATACCTAAAGATTGCCTTAAACATAAATAGGATAATACCACTTCACCGTTTCAAAAACTTCACTTATCGCCACCCACCTACAAAGTAGAAGCTACACTTAACCACAACATTCAGGTACCATCAGAACTTAACTCTGCCTAGCTTTTCAACTTTACATCTCATGGTACTTTATTCACTACCTACTGCACAATACATACTGTCTCTAAACCCTTCACATGTTGCATGCCTTATGCATTTACATGATGGTAGTCTGCTACGTAAGTCTATAATACTCTTCATTAAATTTTAAAATTTGCATTCTTTTTCAATTTTAAAAACAGAAAGAGGGAAAAATAGGGAGCTCCTTCTTATGTTTATTCACTTCTCAAATGCCCACAACATCCAGGGCTGGGTCAGACTGAAGCCAGGGGCCCACAACCCACTACAGGTCTCCTCCTGGATTACAGGGAACAAGTATTGAACCATCCCTTGCTACTTTTCAGGGTGCATGTTAGTAGGGAACTGCAATTGGAAGCAGAGCTGAGATTTGAACCCAGACACCACACTAAATGTTGCAGATGTCAAAAGTGATATTCTACCAGCTCTAACTTCAGACCAGAAATGGTCTCCCCAAGAAACTGTTCAACCCATCTGGACAATAAGTAGCTGGACTCTATGCTTGGTATATGTTTGCAAGGAAAGAATCTTGATTGAATTTGAACTGTAATACTGCATCAAGGTGGAGGAATCCACCAGGGGGGAGGGGAGGCGGAGGGGTGGGGAGATTCCCAGAGCCTATGAAACTGTCATATAATGCAAAATAATTAATAATATATATATATATATATATATATATATATATATATATATATAAAGTGAATGCAATAAGCTGCTCCATTAAACATCTGCCCCAATATCCTTTCTTTTTATCTATCTCTTGAAATCTTACCCATCATGGGCTATTGTTTTTGAAGTCTTCATTTATTCTTCCCTTGGGAAGACTTAATTCCCTGTTGGTATTCTTGTATGATTGTATTCCTAGTTAATTATACAACAGAATATTACATAGGAATGAGGTCCTAAACGTATAGGAAGAAAAAGTCTCACAAGATGTTAAAGAAATATCTTTAAGAAGTTATTGCTTAGGCAAACTAATTGCTTTGCATGTATATACCAGGGTGTCTAGTAAATATAAAGCTTAAAGCCTAACAGTCACAGTTATCACAGAGAGATGCTCACACTGTGAGAGGTAAGTGGGAACTACACCTGAGGGAGCTGCAGCTTCTTCTCTTATCTGCTGTTATCATGTGAATCATGGGGCCTTGTTCATTAAATGCATTAGTGGATACACTAAATCCTCTTCCTCTGTCTCTCTGCTTTTATCTTTGCTTACCTAGTTAAAATGAATAGTTTAAAGCACACTGTGCAATTCTCCTTTCTTCTTCCAACTGAGATTATTGAATTTTTGTAAGCAAGGATCATGTCTTCTTCCTTTTGGATTTTCAGTTCTTATCCAGTACAACAGTTCAGCAGTTCATAGGTGCTCATTAAATGTGAAATTGGATTATATTTCATACTGCCTGCAGTAGTTTCAGTGTCTTATTTTTTCAAGCATAAAAATAGTTGAAAATTCTTTGAGAATGAAGTGATGCACAAACTGAAAAAGGAAATTTCAGGTAGTACGCCTTGCCTAAGTAGCCCAGGTATAGTTCGCTTTGAAAAAAATACTAATTTCTTTCCAACCGTAAGCCACATCTAGTAGTGAGATAAGCAATTAGATGTGACTGAAGTCAATCCATCTTAATTTGACAATAAGTTATTCTACTTACCCCCTTCATGAATGCAATCAAGCACTAAACCTGATGAATAACCTTACATGTGTTGGAAACCCAATAACAACCTTATCTCAATGTTCTTATCTTCACCTTGTTTCGGTTCTTCCAGTACTTCATGTTAAACGTCATATGAAATTAAATTCAGATACATAAGTAAAACTTCAAATTTTCTCTGTGCCTTTTCAAATAGCAAGAGCATTTTATTCATTTTTATGGTTGTGAAATGAAAAATTTTCTGATATAAAATCATCTACTAAACTTCACAGGGAATGAATTGCATGTTGATTATTTTTTAATAGAACAATGTGTTCTCTCCTCTTCAAGTATTGTGCTTCAAGTATTTTAACTTTAAAAACACTATAAGGTATTCAGCAGATAGAGACTTTATATTGTTTCTATGATGCTCTGATTCCTGGTCAGCTGGTTATATTTGAGAATACATTTAGCCTGACAAATAATATTCTCCCATAAACAATGTTCAAAAACAGTTTAATAATTAAAGCACTAAATATTAAACAAATAGATGAATATGTATGAAATATATAAATATATAAACATGACTTAATAATTAATTTATAGTGTTTTCAGTTGGCTTCTCCCTAGTGCAACTCAATCAGAGGGAAGACATATATCTGAGTCAAAGCTCATAACCAACTAAAAGACTACTTTTATACATAATATAAAATTACTCTAAATCTGTCTATGCCCTTTCTTTTCTCTCTCTTTTTTTTTAACTGTGAAGTCAGATATACAGAAAGGAGGAGAGACAGAGGGGAATATCTTCTGTTGATTCACTCCTCAAAAGTGGCCACAACGGCCAAAGCTGATCCAAAGCCAGGAACCAGGTGCTTCTTCCGGGTCTCCCATGTGGGTAAAGGGTCCTAAGGCTTTGGGCCATCCTCGACTGCTTTCCCAAACCATAAGCAGGGAGCTGGATGAGAAGTGGGGCACCAGGATTAGAACGAGGGTGCATAAGGGATCCCAGCATGTGCAAGGTGAGGATTTCAGACACTAGGCTAGTGTGCCAGGCCCTCTCTTCTACATTTAATGCTGATAGAGCAGTACATTCAGTGACAAAAGGTGAGTCAGTGATGATTTGTTGCATGATCAGACCTCATGAAACTACAAATGCTCTGGCTTAACCACGCTAAGGTCATTTAGCTGATAGAGGAGACAGCATGAAAACTTAGTGTTTCTCAGATTGAAAGCCTGAGTTATCAGATGCTGTCTACTTTCTTATCATGTAGCCTGCCTTCTTTGGCTTCTTGCTCTTATGAAGTTGAATCTTTCCTAGAACGCATGATGATTCTAATCTTCCATAAGATATACCGATAGGCATACAAGGTACTCTTGATTTCTGACTCTCCTGAAGCTAGATCAGTTCATCACAGCAAATTGGACAGATGATCTTTCACGTTTGACTAAGCTGTGTATACTAGACAACACAGACAATATAAAAAAGTGTTAGAATGTATTTTTGTTCCCTGAATCTATTAGACTAGCATCTAATTAACCCTAATATAGTGAGCAGTGATGAGTGCCTAAGAAATAGAGAAACCACAATACTCTGAGGCATCTGCACAATCCAATGATGAGTGCATGTTAGAAGCTTTGGAGTGAGAATTATCATCTAATAAGCCATTAGCAAACAGGATAAGTGTTTCTCTCAGGTGCTTTCTAGTTTGGTGATAAGAAAAAGCTGGAGAACAACTTGCCACAAGTCTTCCTGCCTGAAACAGAACACATATGCTCTCAAATCTAGACTAGCAGGAGATGGATCATCTTTTGCCTGTTTTCCCAGGATCTACCTACACCTTTTGTTTACCCAGTAGAAGACAAGGTTTGCTGCATTGAATTCCATTTGCTACAAAATGATTCGATAGAAAAACAGGTTGTAATCCTTCGCCATAATTGTATTACAGAAGTAACTGTCAGGGGAAAGCAAATGGCTGTGCTGACTGTGCTGTCATTTTCAGGCATAAACATAGCATTCAAAGCTATAGATCCTCCTGATTTTTATCCCAAGATTCTGTAAAAATTGGGCCACCATTATGAGACCATAGTGAGAGTATATTTATATGTTTTCCCCAGGAGGGAGGAGATTCTGGAAATGATAGACATCCAACTTCAGCCTTCCATATGTATTTGTAGACCAATCTAATGGAGAAAGAAGTTAAGTAATTGTGATAATAGCTTTGTTTAAACCAAATGTTATCAGAGTAAACATACCTCTTATAAGAACAAACCAGACAGACTGTAGTTGTGATTTTTTTCAATTTCACCCTGCTGACACACCATCAATGGAATAGGAAAATGAGGTATGACCCACGTAGCTATTTGTGGACCACAGTTCTCAAGAACATCATATTTACAAAGTGGCATTAACCAAGATACTATAATAATTAAGAATATACAAATTTCAGTCCCAGAATCTTAGAAAATAAAATGTTTCCAAGATTTTGAACAACCTTGCTGTGAGTTGAGTTAAAAAAAAAAACAACTGTTACACTGATTCTTCCTAATACATATAGGACATTGATTTGCAAAATTAACAAACAGAACATTAAAAATGGATGTGTAGCTAAACAAATAGAATCAGGTTCAGTACCTTCTACTTAAGAGGGGTTCAACAATCATTTGCTGATTGATTTAATTTGTTCATTTTTATGTCAGATCTGCCAATCCTTCATCCAGCTTACATATATCTAGGAATGACATACTATGCACCAGCGCTGTTCTGTGCACTAGAATTCGGGGGTATTTGCTACTGAGTGGAATTTGTTTTCATCAGTTTTTCTTTCCATTTTTGTATTTTTAAATGTTGTAGGGCTCTGCTAACACTTTTATGCAGCATTACTTTCAGTTCAATATTCATAGTAAAAATGAGAGCACAAAATTAAAAACTTTGTTTTTGTTATTCACTCTAAGATAACCACAAAGTTATTTTTAAAATAAAGCATTATCCTTGCTCTTAAAAAATGCTTGTCTATTTGAAAAGTCAAAATGACACACAGAGAGTGAGAGACAGAGAAAAAAAAGAATGTTCTAACCAGTGATTCACTCCCCAAATGACTGATGGTTAGGAGCTGGCCAGGCTTAAGCCAAGAGACTAGAGCTCCATCCAGGTATTTAATGTGGGTGGCAAGGCCAAAGTCATCATCTGCTGCTTTCCCGGGCACATTAGCAGGGAGCTGGGTAAGAAGCAGAGGAGCTAACACTCAAGCCAGCACTCCACCAGGGGACACTGGTTTAGAATCAGAGGCTTTACCCACTACTAAGCCACAATGCTAGCTCCAGGCACTAGCCATTTAAACTGACATTGATATGTCTGAACACATCAATGTGTTGTTTTGAACTAAATAATTATTGGAACATTTAACAGAGATAGTACTTCATCATTGTGCTAAATTAATATTTATTCAGGTGTGTTTAAACATGTCAACAACTTCTTCTAACGCTGTTGCAACTTTTGTATGATATAAATAGTTCTCAAATGCTCTGTGATGGTTTGGATAGTGCTTGAGCATGTATCCCAAGTAATCATGTGTTGAAATTTAATCCCAACTATAGTATATTAAGACTGTGGAAAGTTGAACTGACTACGATATCAAGAGGTAAGACTTGGGAAAAGTGGTTAGTATTAGATATGGCATGTCAGTGGAGCTCCCATGATTAAATTCTAGAGGACTTATAAGAAGAGAGATCAGACTAGACACATATAGGTACTTCCTCTCTCTCGTGATAACTTGCACCAACTCTTGACTCTGTAAGAAGGCCATTACTATAGAAGGCCTGTCAGCCTAGTACCTCCAGAACAATGAGCCAAAGTAAATTTCTTTTCTCTATAAAGTAACCCAGCATCAGTTATTACATTACAGTTACAAACATGGGCTAAAACATGTTTTAAATTGCTTGACCTAAATCATGGTCTTATCTTGATTGTTTTTCACATACTTCCCAGGCAATGCACAAGGGAAAACAAAATGAATTGTTGAAGATCCCAGATGCACTAGGAATGTTTTATGTAGTATGGTATGGTCTTAATATACCAGGGTCTGTGACCTATTCCTAGAGTTGTGTTCCTGCTTAGAGACAGAAAAGCTGTACTCAGACCTCGTGTCCTAAACTAGCCAGGACATTTCCAGCTTTAGCACTAAAGGTACCATGATCTGGGAAACCTTTCAATTCTGGGCAAGCAAAGACAACCAGTTGCCTTAGTTTCATTTAATTTTACATGGCCAACAATTTGTCAGGATACAAGACAGTAATTCACAGTGTAAGATCATTTTATGCAGCTAATTTTTTTAAAAAATTGATTTACTTATTATAAAGGCAGAGTTACCGAGAAAGGGCGAGACCTTGCATATGCTGGTTCATTCTCCAAATGGCCACAAAAACCTGGGGTTGGCCATACCAAAGGCAGAAACCAGAAGTCAGAAGATTCTTCCGGGCTTTTCTTGTAGGTGCAGGGACCCAAGCACATGAGCCACCTTCTGTTGCTTTCCCAGGCATATCAGCAGTGAGCTGAAACAGAAGTGGAGCAGGTGGGACTCAAACCAGCACCCAAAAAGCTGATGTCTTTACCCACTATGACACAATGTTGGCCTCTGTCCAGTTATTATGTTTGCTGTATTTACTGGAATGCTACTAGGCAAAAAGATGATCTAACTCTATTTTTGTATCAGCTATAATAGCTTTTACCAACTTATTTAACTGTCTCTCTCTATATGTGTATCAACATTACATGCTCTGTGAACTCTTTGTTTAATTCCTGTATATGGACCATTCCACAACAAATTTACAGTTGAATGATTTTGCAACTGCTGTTTTGTTATTAAGAACCTCTTATCTACAACTTTGGATTTATTTTAATTATTCACAAATCACATACATATATCTGACAAATATGTGGGTGTTGCACACTATGTCTAATATAAACTACCATTTATATATGTTATATATATTCATTTTCATGTTTTTAATACACAAAAGTATTTGGGAAAGTTCACAAGAAATGGTGTTAAAAGATAAGCTTATTTTGGGGCATAAAAGGCACCTTCAAAAAGTCTGTGGAAAATGTGTATTATGATAAACCTATACACAGACTTGAAAAATTTTGTGTAGCAAGTAAAACTACATTTCTACAAACTTTTAAAAATATACTCATGTATAAATTTACACTGTGAATCAACTGTTTCTTGTATCTTGTCACCTGCTGTTTCATTGGGTAAAAGAAAGAAACAGGAAAGCAGGTCAAAGACCAAATCAAAATTGGAGGTTTGGCAAATACCTGAACTTTTATAGTAAGGCATTTCCAGATCAAATGCATCTAAGTGAACAAATCCCTCGGCTTTCTCCCAACATTGATTAACCAGAAGAGTTAGAAACAGAATAGATTTTTGTCTACAATATAACTGTAATAGCAAAAAGTTTTTGAGTGTTTTTGTGGCAAAATGCCATACTTAAAACTATGGTGTCCTAACAGTCTTGTTAACTGATAATTGATTTTTCAAAATTATGAACTATTCTAAAAGTCCTTCAATCTACCATTGCCCAACAACTAGTATAGTCGGAAATATACTAGGCAAGGAATCTTCCTATGTTGAATATTACAGCATAGCTGCAGAGTCACATTGCCTCGTCTGATATTACAACCTTGAACTTCACAGTGATATAGGAAATAACAGAGAATCAGGCTTTAGACTAGGAAAAAAAAAGTCTTAACACTTTATCATGCTCTTGGTTTGCTCTAAACCTCGGGGTATAGCCAAGAAAGAAATATATTTGACAGTGAAGACTCCAAATATACTTTTCTTAAACTCTAAAAAACTAGCTTGATAAAAATAAAAAGTAGGGGATAACAAAGAATTTATTATATCAGAAATTAACATTGTGTTTCTGTGACATAGCTACAGTCTCAGTGTGGTTTACTTAACTGCTTGGAATTAACAAAAGCTCTTCTTTTTTTTTTTTAAGATTTATTTATTTATTTTTTACTACAAAGTCAGATTTACAGAGAGGAGGACAGAGAGGAAGATCTTCCGTCCGATGATTCACTCCCCAAGTGACCACAACGGCCGGTGCTGTGCTGATCCCAAGCCAGGAGCCAGGAACCTCTTCCAGGTCTCCCACACGGGTGCAGGGTCCCAAAGCTTTGGGCCATCCTCGACTGCTTTCCCAGGCCACAGGCAGGGAGCTGGATGGGAAGTGGAGCTGCCGGGATTAGAACCGGTGCACATATGGGATCCTGGTGTGTTCAAGAGGAGGACTTTAGCCGCTAGGCCACCGCTCCGGGCCCAACAAAAGCTCTTCTTTTTGTTGTCCCAAATTTAAGTGGAGGTCAAAGTGACTGTTTAAATCTATTTTAAAAAAAGCTAACTTAAGCATCTACTGCCACATTTTATGCAGTTGACCCAAGGCACTTTATCAGTACATTTGCCAATCACCATAAACAAACCAAAATATCCGATAACAGAACACATTAAAGGGACAGCTTTAATAAATTAGTGATCTACTCATATGTCTACTTTTGACGACACATCATTATACAAGAAGTGAAACTAAGATACTTCATTTCTATTGCATTTATACTTTTGAAATTTGTAAGAATTACCTTCATTTTCTACACGGAAATTCTTAAAAGAGTTCTAAAAATCAATAAGCATTATTTGTATTTCAGTGTTTCTGTAATGGAAGAAGGATATTAGTGTTCAGTAATCTCAAAATTCTTTAAATTCATTGACTTGAAATCAGCCAAACTGAATTAGTCATCTGTGATTGAGTCTTCAAGAATTGTGAGGCCAAAATCTTGCATTCACACTTTCATTCTCTCCCTTTTTACATTAATAATGGTCATCTCAAAGATTTCTTGTCTTCCGTAACAATCCATTATGGATTTATCCTCCACAACTTATTAAAACACTTCTTGAACCTATTTATGCTTGGGGATTGGCCATTTATCATTCTAATTACTTTCATAGATCTACTACCTGCCTCATGAAAAGATCTTCATTTGCTCTTAAAGTTGCCCTCTTCAATAATATTGCATCTTAATTTTAACTTCTCTGAGATTTGTTCAAATAAGGCAAATGCATCAACCTATGTATTTCATGATGTTAAAAACTTCAATCATTTTCCCCTGTTCAAAAGCTTTCATTAAGTATAAATAGAGCCTAAATGTAATTCAGTGTTTGAATTCCATCTGATATTTCTTAGGCCAAAGGTGGTTATTTAAACTTAGCAACTTAGCAACATCTCCTTTCAGCTGAGATGGAGAAATCGAAATAATAGGAGCTGAACTTAGATGATTAATCTAATGCAGAGAAATTCGCAAGCATGGGTCTTCCTGACTGTGTCAGAATTGATAGAGGTTGGCAGCCCCAGAGGAAACATGGAGTATGATGCAATAACTCTGAGGAAAAGCCCAGAAACCCTTATTTGTGATGAGCTATCATATTCATTCTGATAAACATCCAAGTTTAGCAAACCAGTGATATGATATAGTCGTGGTGTCGACTAAAAGACCGTGAGCGATTATGGTGCTTTGCTATTTTTGGAGGCACAACAGAGTCGTACTTTCACTGATTTTTCTCATCGGGTGATTTAAGATTATTCAATGTACAGAATGTATTCACCTAGCCTTCTGAAGTGCGGATCCCATTTTCTATAGAAGATTAAACTTCGGATTGGAAGTTGCCTTATAATTCTAATTCCAGCATTTTATTCTCATGAAATGTCTGTGTCAACTGAAGGCATGTGTATCAGCACATCCTTTGCTCTCATGTAGCTGAAGTATAAACTCATTAAGGGCTGAAATTATAGAAATTATGACCTAGTCTTTATGACTCCAGCACTGCATCCCTCCAGCTGCTGTGTCCAAGCTACAACAGCAAAATTTAAGTGCAATCTTGGAGAGCTTAAGAAAGCTTAAGAAAGCTTAAGAAAGCTCAGACGCAATAATCTTGTTTGGTTTTCATTACCTACATAGTATGAATGTGTGTGTGTGTTAGAGAGAGAGAGAGAGAGAGGGAGAGGAGAGAGAGAGAGAGAAAGAGAGAGAGATGCAGGTGCCAGCAAAAGAGAGAGGGAGAGAGATTAAGAATGGAGCACTGTAAAATTGCCTTCAAGTCAACATCCTGAATAATGATGAATGAAGAACGGCATTAATTTACTGGTGAAATTAAGTTTAATTTGACTCAGGTCCACATGATAGATGTCTTTAGATTTTTGTTTTTATGGTTGCATTTATCAATCCATTGATTTATGATTTAGAATACCAGAAAAATAGAATCATGTTATAGAATTGGAGATCTTGTTGGGAAAATTCTCCCTTGACAACTTCAACTAAGAGGGTGTGATGCTGGGGCAGTGCATTTTGTTGTTGCTGTTACAAAAGAGAAAATTGTCCTTTCAGCTATAGCCATAGTGCCTGACAGCCACTGCTTCCTGTGAAATTGTTCCAAGCGTATTTCCATAAAGAAGGGTTCTATTCTCCTTGAACCCTGCTTATATTCCAACTCCATCTACATTCTACTCCAGGCTTTCGTGTATTTCTCCCCCCAACAATTTGGCTATTTAATGCTTACACAGGCCTATAATTGTACTGATGTCATCTAGCCAATCAATCATAGAACTATTCATTAGGATATCTGCAATCAGGGCAATGTCAAATTGAACCACATTCGTTTTGCTACTAAATATCAAATAATGATAAATTAAACTCTTATTATAATGATGACATTAAAGTGTGTGGTATGTAATTATATGCATTTTTTTCCCTCACGGTTACAGTCTTTTTTACTGAAGAAAATAGCAAACAAACATAGGATTTACCGACTTGAAAACTGGAGCTTAGATAGAGAAACTCAGAGAGCAAGGGATTTGTATTTCCGTGTGCAAAGTCCCTTACATTGAGTTGATGGAAGACAAGAGACTAAACACTACATTTTAGCAAAATAACAATGTCTAAGCAGGTTTTTCATATGTAGTAGTGCAGTCTATGACCATGTGTTAGCCCTGCCCTAAAAATAAATGAATACAGGTGCTCCAAGTACTTTAACAACAACACAAATCCCAAAGAAACAAATTGTGACTTGTAACTGGCGGAAAACAATTAATCTGCTCACATAATTCCCTCCTGCAAAAATGTGCTCTTTTCAAAATTAAGGTTAATATAATATTTTATTATTGAAAAACTACACATAACCTTTCATAAATTTATCTTATGTAAAAGGTCATTAGTGAAAGGAACAAAAGCAAATAAAAACACTGCTTTAGTATTTTGTCCTATTGGCTAGCACATAAGAGTCAAATATTAATTACAATAGTTAAATACATAATAGAAATATTTGAAAGTTAAATTTATCCTTTGCATCTTTCCTTGCTTTGAATTACTTTAAGACATATTAAGAACTCCATATTAGAATCACTAAAGACATTTTAAAACAGTTTCACAGTATGAGGTACTAACGTTTTAGAAGAGTTTTGATGGGGGATTTTTCACAGGAGGCAAAATGGGACAGAAAAATGTTTAAGCATGAAACTATGAAATAACCAACATTTTTTCTTTTTTATATTATTATTATTTTCATTTTATGATGCAGTTCCATAGGTTCCTGGTGTTTCACTTATCCCAGCCCCAATCGCCCCCCCCCCAAACTAGTTCCTCTATATCATTACTAAAATATAGTTCTTTATGCACAGTCATTTGTCTATCATTGTGGGCATGGACAATGGCAGACACTCCAGCATTCTATTGTCAAGATATAGTGAACCGTTTCATTGTAAGTCCATCTTTGTCTGGAAGTAGAAATGCATACTACATTGTATCCTCACATCTGGATGTTAGTCTCCATTTCACAGCTACTGTACATCCCCTCAATGAAAAGGCATAATACAAAATCAACAACAGGCAGAAAAAAGAAATTTACAATGCCACGAAGTTAAATAACATGATGCTACATATGTTAGTCTTCATTACACAGCTACTATGCATCCCCTTAAATGAAAAACCACAAAACAAAATCAACAACAGGCAGAAAAAAGAAATTAAGAACACCAAGAAGTTAAATAACATGCCAATAAATGATTAACGTGTAGCTGAAGAAATGAAAATCAAGAACCTTCTTGCAGAAAATGATGCTCCTGTATGATCTATGAGTCACTGAAGAATTTAATCAGAAGGAACTGTTTTGAAGAGATGAAACTAACAGAAAACTTCAAAACCCATGTGATACAGTTTCTACTGATTTTTGTTGGTAAAATGTGTCTCTTCTAGACAACAATTAGATGGGTTTTGTTTTTTAATGCAGTCTACTAATCTATGAAGTTTGAGCTTAAGCCAATCACTTTCAGGGTTAATATGTATGGATGGTACTTTGTTCATGTCATTTTAGGAATGGGTTGTTCATTGGTTTAGTCTTCTGTTGTCATTTTACTGGGATGTTTTTCATATTTGCCTTTGGTTTTGCTGTGTGCTGTTCCTCTTCTCTGTCAAGAGAACATCTTGAAGTATCCTTTGTAGGGCAGATTTGGAAGAGGCAAATTCTGTTAACTTTTCTTGACTGTGGAAGAATTTTATTTCATCTTCAAAGACAAAAGAAAGCTTTGCTGGATATGTTATCCTAGGCAGACAACTTTAGAATCTGGAATATGTCACTCCATTTTCTTCTGGCCTGTACAGTTTCCTGTGAGAGATCTCCTGTGAGTTTAATTGGCATTCCTTTACATGTCAATTGATTTTTTCACGTGCATATTTAAGGATCTTTTCCTTATGTTCAATTGAAGAGAGCTTGATGAACATGTGTCTTGGTGAGGTGTGCTTTTGATCAAGCCTATTGGGAGTTCTGTGCCCTTCCTGGATATTGCTTCCCAATTCTTTCTCTAGATTAGGGAAATTTTTCTTTATTATTTCATTAAATACATTTGCAAACTCAGCTTCTCTTTCTGCACCTTCTGGGACTCCCATAACTCTTATATTTGGCCTCTTAATAGTGTCTTTCAATTCTTGAATACTTTTTTTTGACCTGATCCAGGTCTGCTTCCAGCTTTTTGTTTGCTTCCCCCTGATGACAGGAAATATCTTCCAATTCTGAGATTCTTTCTTCTGCTTGCTTCATTCTATTTTGGAGACTCTCCACTGTATTTTTAATTTGCTCTACTGTGTTCTTAATTTCTGATACATAAGCCTTGATTTGCTTTATTGCAACTATTTCTTAAGTAACATTTTCCTTAACTTCTTTGAACTCTTGTATGTGCTTCTCATTGTTGATCAGAAGCTTTAAAATGTGTTTTATGAATTCTGTGTGCCCCATTTTCTTGATGTCTTCCTCAGTTAACTCTGAGGTTGGCATATGGTTTTGCTCCTTTGCAGGGGAGTTTTCAGTCATATTCATTGTGCCTTTGTGTGTTTTTTTGCTCTTGGTCATTGTACTTCTGGTTAGCAGAGTCTTCTCTTTGGGGCAGGTTTCTCAGCTGTGTCACCCACAGGTCTACAGTTGGATTTTACTTGTTGCAGTTGGTACACAGCTCTTTGCTTGCAGCCACTTGTGCCAGTCCCTCCGGGGAGTCCCAGGTCTGGATTCTTATGTTAGGTTTCCATGATGGTTTCCGTAGCCCCAACTCTTGCTCACCACTCTCCACCTCCTGTAATAATGTGCTGAGGCTGCACTAACAATTTTTATGTTGTTCAAATGTGTTTTTTTCTCTTAGTACTATTCCGTTCCTGCCTGATACTACAATAAGGTCAAAATAACCGTCCACTTTTTATGTTCCCTTGCTTTCAATGCCCCAGTTTCTGGACATGATTTCACTATGAAATGGGATTGAAGAAGATTAGTTTGACTATAGGCAACATTTTCTTTATCAAAATACATTTGGGTAAGGGCCAAATTTGTAAGTACCACTATGAAAATCTTGGCATTAAAAAAATATACTTTCAAATGCATTCTGAAACATCTTCCAGTACTTCACACAATGGGATTGCAGCTTTACTTTTGAAAATAATTTTGTAACAGAAATACATTTTATGAATGCAGCTAAGAGTATCCGAGTGCCTTTGGCACAAAAGGTATACATGCAACCTATGTCAGAGTGCTGAGTCCTAATGCTGGCTCTCCTCTGAATTCCAGCTTCCTGCTAATGCAAATCCTGGGAAATAGCAGTTACAGATTCAAATAGTTGATTCCTTGCTACCCACATAGGGGTCCTGGATTGAGTTCCAGGCTCCTGGCTACAGATTCACCTGCATTTGGAGAGTGTAACATTGGATGGAAAATCTTTCCCTCTCCATCCTTCTCTCCCACCCCACCTTTCATCTCTCCATCCTCCTTTCAAGTAATTAATGATAGTAATTTAAAAACAAAAGCATAAATGCCATTGTATTAAACACAGAAAATCACAAATTTACCCGTTGGACATATGTTCAGCCAGTAATTAATCAAATATGTTTATTTTACTTTTATTGCCAAGTCAGATATAAAGAGAGAAAAGGAGAGATAGAGAGGAATATCTTCCATCCATTGATTCACTCCCTAAGTGCCTGCAATGGACAGAGCTGAGATGATCTGAAGCCAGGAACCAGAAGCCTGGAACCCAGAGCCTCTTTTGTTCTCCCACACAGGTGTAGGGTCCCAATGCATTGGGCCGTCCTCAACTGCTTTCCCAGGCCACAAGCAGGGAGCTGGATGGGAAGTGGGGAGCCAGGATTAGAACCAGTGCACAAGTGGGATTTCAGCACATGCAAGGCGAGGACTTTAGCCCCTAGGCTTTTATGCCAGACCCCAAATACATATATCTTTAAAGAAAGCAAATAATACATTGCAATCCAATAAAGGCAAATTATTTTTCAGCAATTCTTTTTCCCAGTCACATTTACTCAAAACCCAAATAAATTATTCATTTTTAACTATTAAGTTGACGAAATGAAATGTGTTATCAGTGATTTTAATTGTGAGCAACCAAAGTTATTTTTGTTGAAATAAAACTATTTCATTAAGTAGTAGCAAAAATGCATGTAATATTTTTCCAGTATCTCAGCAGTGCCTTAAACCTCTAACATGCATACTGCACAATTAATAGAAATATCCCTAACCAGACAGCAGAGTTGAATGAATGAAAACATCTCTGCATCACTAACACTAGATGCTGGGCATTAGGCTAAGAACTCACTACCTCCTAGCCTATACAGACTGGAGCTTTTTGCTCTCATTGCTTTCATTGCTTCAACCCCTGTCCAAATGATACTCACACTTTTTTTTTTTTAACTCTTTGTATAATTTGTTTCTTATGAATAACTCTAGATAGAATTATTTGATTAGCCCAAACTAAGTTAAGTGCCTGAATCCTAATTACATGGAAGTGGGAGAGTCAGTTTCTGACTTATTCAGCTTCAAGTTAGCTTTGTTTTTCATGGTGGAGGATCCCACCACATAACAATGCAAGTGTAGATCCCGAGGGACTCAGAAGCAACTGGCGCTGCAGTTCATTCATTCAGCTACCTAACATCAGCATACAATATTCTTCCTATACTATTTCTCTCATATTACATAACTCTTCCTCTGAAAGCATTTCATGTATATTTGCTCAATTAATCATTACTGCAAACCTGTGAGGTAAGTACGGCATACATGCTTCCCATTTTACCAGTAACAAAAAAACTGAGACAAAGAATAATTTAACGTGTTCCTCAATGTCACAAATTCCTGGATACTACCATGTTATTATAGAATATAGTGTGGCAACCAAAGTGCACTGTCTCATCAAAAGTTCTTATCATTTGCTTGTCCCTGTTTTACATTTGTGTCTCATAAATGGTCACTGCTCCTTTTTTTACACACATTGTAACCCTTTCTCAATCTTCTAATTGGAGAATTTAATTTACAGCAAGCCACCCTATAATTTTACTGATTAACAGTACACCCATTAAATACTTAAGAAAGTAGGAGAAAATTAGTTAAAGTATGCAAAAGCCTATAGCACAGTATGGAAAATGATAAGGAGTGTGACTGGAACTCACTTTTCTGCATCTAATCACAAGATCACAGTTGGTATTAATGACTTCCCTCTCTACTGCCCATTCAATTTTCTCTGTTCTCTCAGCACTGTTACTTGCAAGAGTTCTTTACCTGTGGGTGACCAAAATTTATTCCTGGAAGATCTAAGCTCTTAGTCATTTTGCATTGTAGGAGAGAAAAAAGAAATTGTTTCCTCCCACATTACAAGGTTCATGGCTAATGCCCTTATGACAAAAGACAGATTAACAAGAGTACAACATAGTTACTGATTTGATACAAGTTTTACATGAAATGTAAGCTTTAAGAAATCAAAGGAATTTCATTGACAGTCTTGTAGAAGTATGATTGGAGGACCAGAGTACCATCTAATGAAAATAAATTGGTAGGGGATGGCTATGGGGATAGTATTTTTGTTCCATTTCTTCAGATCTTTCTGTGCCATTCCTTCTCTCTGAGTGTACATCAGGAGACAAGTTATTTGATTTAGGGTAATATTGTGTGAAAAACTATAATTGTATCTATAACATTAAATATATACATGATACATGATGGTGCTAAGAGAAGCATGTAGGAACATAAAAGGAAATCAAAATATTTTATTCCAACAAGAAAAATATAGCCTTCTCTATAATAGAATCTACTATAATCACCTGTTACTAGGTGGCTGCCTGGTCCTCTGGAGTTTAGGGTAACGTGTTACTGGAGGCAAATTGGACATTCAGTAAGAACCAACCTTGGTCAGAGATTTGACATTATTTATATGAAGCAGAATTTGCACTTATGACCGTAGTTTTCACTAATCAATTGAGTTAGCACTTAGGAGACTGGGAAAAGAACTGCAACTACTATTATATGAAAACATCATTTTTGTTATGGTAATTGAAAAACACATTCCCCAAGGATAACTTTTAGTGAATGTTCACACAAAATATACCCTGACACTTGATTCCCATTCAAAGATCCATGTGAAGACTGTTTACTTAAAATTCCTTGTCACCAATACTCCCATATTAGTTTCAAACTCTCTGATCACCTAGCAAAACTATTAACCACTACTAATGAGTAAGTAGTGATAAACACCTAAGGCCTATCAGCTGGAACTGCTTCTCCTTGCTAGAAAAGGCTTTTCCTAGGACCCTTGCTGCCTCTCAATAAGCTGTCAGTATACACTTCATATGCATGAATCTGCAGGGTCATAAGAGTCACATGGCAGCAATTTGCCTTGCAGTCTTCATTTTCTCTAGACACATTTACATTTTTTTTCCTCCTAACTTTACAAGTTGGGGCTTGCTGATACAGAGATCTTTGAACTCAATGGAGGAATAATTCTACATGAGACTCAGAAATAAGCACCATCTCTTTAGTGGCAACCAAGTCAGACACAAATTTTAGGTCCTTTATTGGTATCAGAGGAGATACATTGCTGTAGGCAGTCCTTGCTGAAGTAATTCTAATCTCTATATTGCTTAGTATTCTTAGATGAAAGCCAAAGAAATCAATTTTGGCTGCTTGTACTTAAAAAAGTTTACACGCTGGTGCTAAATAACTCTTAGGATACATAGAATGGTAAATGAATATATAACAAAAATATATAATTAAAAACAAATAAAATCAGAATCTACCCTAAACTGACCCACAGAATTAGCCCGCTGATGTACCCATTGCTCTGTTGAATGCAATCGTTTCCACTCCTGGGGGAAAAAAAAAGAAATCATACTTTTGCGGTATGTATTTGACACCCTCCTAACCAAATATTCACATAATTAAAATCTGAATTCACATGTGATGTATTAAATGGTAATGGTCCTACAGAAGGTGATGAGATTATCTGAGTGGTACCCTCATTTATGGAATTAATACTCACACAGAAGAGACTTGAGAAAGTTGCCCTGCACTTCCCACATGTGAAGATGTAGCAAGAAGGAATAGCTTATAAGAAATGGGACTTCACCATAGAGTCAATCAGCTGTCACTCTGACATTGGACTTCCTTAACTCCAGAACTTTTAGAAATGCATTTATGTTATGTATAAGTTGCTCCATTTATCATATCATACAGTATTCCCACATGCCACATGAAGGTATGTTTTTAAAGATGTATATGTGTAAGGAACTATTCATTTCTGCCTGAGCTCTCTAATATCAACAGGAACTTAAACTCAAGAAGGACAAAAACTGGTCTGTCACTAGTTGGTGTGTTCCATTTAGGATTAAACACTAACACATCCAAAATTTATGTTTAAGTTCATAAATGAGCGATCTTTACCCCAACTCATTCGCTCCTCTTATGCCAGTTATTCTCCCTAAATTCACTCCAAGGGTTAGAAAGGAGAGACCATTTATGAACAGTCAAGGAAAAAGACTAAGCTCACTTAGCTCACCAGCTAGATCATCTCAATATGTGGGTGGAAAGTGAAGATATATTCTGGTTTCACTGAACTGAACGATATCTTTGAAAGGTAGCCATGAATGGAAATTCTCCCAATGGACAGAATTTCATGTGTTACATAAGGTTCATTTTGTGAAAAAAAAAAGTAGTGGTTAGAGGTTGGAACATATCTGGACACGTGGACAATGGAAAACAGCTTGATTGATTGGTAGCCAGATCCTTAGAAGGAAAACAATAGAAAGTCAAGGTAAAGGAGGCCTTTGGAAGAAATGGTAGATGAACATTTGGGAATAGGACTGAAATGTAAAAACATATGTTTTGTACATTTACACGTATCAGAGAATATCCAATGTAGAAGAGACATCAAATAACAATAGAGAAATAAGGAATAGGCTAATTAGGCTATGCCAGTCTAATATAATGGACGCATGAGTGGAGAAGTCCCAGTAACAAGCACAGAGGCTAAGCAGAGTCTAGCATCATTGGATTCCTCTAACCCAGGCTGATTAAGTTAGTCCTGCTGCCAAATGTACTTCATCTACCAATAGTGATTAAATCTGCATCTTGATTATGGCATTTCCCTAAATGTCATCAAATGGTTGGTGACAGGAGATTACATTGGATGACTTCCACCCTAGAATTGATATGTATCAATAGGTACATGTGAGAGAAAAACTCTTAAACAATAAACGGAGGTATGAGCTACAGATCATTGCTTATGAGTATGCGTTCCATTCTCAACGATAAGGTGTAGAACTTACTTCAAGCACCATTATATAATGGCAAGTCCTAAATAAAAATAATCTATGTCTGTCTGTACCAGCAATGTCCGGATACACTTAAATAAGAGAATGATGGAATTGTGATTCCTTCTGAAGGACTATACCATTGTAGTAAAATGGGGAAAATCTTTCGGGGGTGGGAATTTGGGGGGGTCGCAGTCTACACAAAATTGTACCACATAATTAAAAATTTTGAAATAAAAACATATAAAAATAGTCTATGCCTGAGAGAACCAAAGAGTGAAAGTAAGACTGGCATGGCTCGCAGTCACCCTCAATGACCAGCCCATTTAGGTAACACATGCTTCCTACCTTCATAACTTCAGACTCTATGAATGAATGAATTGTCTGCTGTGATAAATTACCAGAAACTTAGAAGCTTCACTTGATAAAAAAAATGACTATGTCATAATTCTATAAGATTTCTCTGCCTAAGGTCTCATAAAGCTGATTTTAACTTGTTGGCTGATCTGGTGTCTTATCTTGAGGTTTTAACTTAAAATCTACTATCAAGTCTTCCAGGTTGTTGGAAGAATTCAAATCGTCATGAGTGTCCTCTGGAATAGCTTTTATGTCCTTATGGTTGCCTACATTCCTTGTCATGTTGCTTCTTCATCTTAAAAAAAGAAGTTCCAGAGATGGAAGGACAAGCTGAGCAGTGGGACAGTCAGTGCTTGAGAGAGAAAAAGAGAGAAAGAGAGAGAGAGAGAGAGAGAGAGAGAGAGAGAGAGAGAGAGAGAGAGAGAGAGATCCCATTCACTGATGCACTGGGCCTGAATTGGACCAAAGCTGGGAAGTAGAAACTCTAAGTCTTCACCATGAATGTCAGGGGCCATCACCATTGTGTTGCAGGATCTGATTAGCAAGAGGCAGGAGTCAAGAACCCAAGCCAGGTATCAAATTCTGCTATGCAACACAAGCATCATAACTGCTAGGCTAAACATTTGCCAGTCTCTTCATCTTCAAAACAGAAATAACATGTCCAGTCTTTCTCATACTTCAAATCTCTATGATTTCACTTTCTGAAGTATTTTTCCCGACTTCCCCTCCTGGCTTTAAGAGATCACCCAAATGTCTAGAATAAGCTCCCATTTTCAGTGTTAACTGGTAAATATCTTTAATTGCATCACCAAAGTTCAACTTATCATGCAACACAACATATTCATAAGGGCTGAGGACCAGAGAAGGGAAAATGTTAGAAGTCTATATGTCCCAGTACCCAGAGGGAATATGGTTAAATCAGATACATAGGAAAACTTAAATCCACAGCTGACCTCTGTTTCCTTGTAACAAGGAAGAAAATTAGTTACCACATTTGCAGGGGTATTTGACTTTTATCATCTCCAGGAAACAGAAAAGAATAAGTTGGGACTCTGTGTGCTTTCTGCCTCTTTATTCTCCCCTGTCCCAGTTTGCAATAAATTGTCAAGGCAGAAGCCATGGCTTCATAAAGGCATAGTGACTGCTGTGGTTTAAATGAGTCCTTTCAAAACTCATGTTAAAGCTGAAAATGCATCAGGATGGTCTTAAAAGGTGGTAACAATGGGAAAGTAATCAACTTGTGATAGATCTTTCCTTATGAATGGATCAATGTCTTATAGAAGGGAGATAGGCAATGGACTTAGGCCCTTTTCCCTCTTTCTTCATTGTGAGGTCATACCACTTCTCCCTCATTTTGTCTTCCACTTAAAGCAAGAACTATTTTGCCAGGCACTGATTTTGACACATTGATCCTGGACTTCCAAAACTGTAAGGAATACATTTGCTTCCTTTAAAGTGTGCGGTCGATGTTATTTTGTTGTAACAACATAAATCGAGTAAGACAGACACATTGGACATTATGAGACACATACTCTTTTTGAGGCCTCGGGGTATTAGTCTTCTATTTTTCACAGTGCTTGAAACCTGCATTCCCAAATCAAGTTCTGACAGGGTTCGATTTCTGATGACTCTTCTTCTGGCCTGAGAACTACTGTTCTTACTGCATATTCATGGAGATTGAGAGAGAGAGAGAGAGAGAGAGAGAGAGAGAGAGCGCGCGAGAGAGAGCGAGCGCCTTCTTATAAGGCCATCAATCCTGTCTTATTACAGCCCTATCATTATGACCCCATTTAACCTTACTTACCTCATAAAGGCTTTGTGTCTGAATAAGTCACAATGGATTTCAGAATATCAATTTATGAATTTTGAGGGGACAAAATCCAATCAATAGTAGACAGCCAAATGAGTCATCTGACCAATAAGTACACTGAACAAGAAATGAGGGGATGTTAGCTAAGGATGAAGCAAATTTGGAAAACAGTAAAGTAAGGAAATTAAAAATACTGGCTGTAGCCTCAGATAGCTACATCAATAAAAAATCATCCTCACTGGTCTTCCCTTTATAAGTTTTCTTAGGAAAAGTGATTTGTGGTAGCATTTTCTTTAATAGTACTTCTGACATTAATGTGTGAGTGTGTGTTTCAGAACAATCACAACCAATTTTCTGATGCCAAGTGAATGTTGAATGACTCATGTCAATGGTGACACTAACTCCTGGAATCAGCACAGACCCCACAGGCTAAAGATGGAATTCCCTCAAGACTAAATTTGATGTCAATTGTGAGCCCCAGAAACCAAATGTACTTTTGTCCAAATGGCTATAAATTCATGCTTTTCTCACAGTGTCCTCTTCAGATTTGATAATTTAGTAGGACTTATAGAAATTTTTTAAAATAATTTGAATTAGCTTCCATGGTTTATAAGACAATATACAAGTTGGAGTTGGCCAATTTTAAGTGGTATAAAAGGCAAGAGAAAGGGTGAGGGGGCAGAGTTTCCATGTTTTCTCTAAGTATACCACCTATCCAGTATTATAACGTGTTTGCCAATCTCAGAGTCTCCTGGATCTCACTGTTTAACAGTTTATGGAACTCAAATTATAGACTTCATCTCTTTCCCAAATGTCAGGGCATAAAGGTTGAGTGTTCCAATCATCTAATAATGTGTTTAGATCTTTCTGATGACAGCCCTTATCCTGAAGCTACTTATCCAAGGATAGCACTGTTAGTCACCTCATCAACATCAATTTAAATGAACTAGAAAGGGTCTAGTTATGATTAATAAAAGATGCTCCTAACAGGAAATGCCAAGTGTTTTAGGATCTCTGTGCCAGGAACTCTGGACAAACACCTCCCACATTTTTAATTATACCACAGATACCAAGCAGAATTTGATGGAGCTTGTCCCAGATAATAAACTTATATGAACAAGTCAATTTAAGCAATACAAGGATAAGTTGTATTGAATTTTGGTGATCTGTTGGCATTCCTTCTCATTTTTTCAACCATCATGAATATCAATGCTGATGACTCACAGCTAAGTAGCTCTCTGAAAATTGCCCTCTTGTAGGGAAAAGCTGTATGTGATCACTGGTCTGCAATCACAACTCTGCCTCCTTCGCTTGCATTAGAGGCAAATCTGAATGATATGCTCATTAATGAAGCCACACATGGCACCTAGGATGCATCTTCATTGCAGTTTGATTTATCCCTCTACCCAATCCTGTTTTTTTCTCTCAGTTTTACTGAGGTAATTCCTGAGAGTACATTTACAACAGCGTATTGATGGAACAGAGACGTAAGCCTCAGCCATTTTAGCTTCTCAGCTATTACAGTTCCCAGCCTGAAAGCACATCTAATCCTCCATAGAATCAGGCCCTGCACCCCAAAACCACTTCAAACCTATGCCCTAAATTACTCACTACCCACCCCATCTTCCATATTCCTTTCCAGTTACATGGGCATCAGAGAGGAAGAACCATTGGTGACTTGTAAAACCCCGGAAGAGCTGCTTCAGCTCATCCCAGTCCATAGCCTTTACCTGGCTTATTTTCTGTAATTTAGCTCATAAATACACTTGTACCTCTGCCATGTGCTTGCTCCATAAACATATTGGCAGTTGACCCCATCTGCAAATTTTTTTTTCTTTAATAAATTCACTCTGCCTATGAGTTTGTACCCGGTCTCCTCTCTGTTTTGCACCTTTCTCAGCCTTCCTGAGGTAATTCTTGAGAGTACGTCTGTAACAGAGTATAGTACGGTGGAAGTAAGTAAGGGCACAATAAGTCTTATTAAACAGGCTTTAGACTTTAGGGTGTGTGGGCCCCATTATGGTTAAGGAAACACTAGACTCTCTTAATATATACTTACTTCTTTCATATCCCTGCCAAACAATGTTTTCTGCTTCTCACCCATGCAGAACCTCCTGTTGTGTTCGAGCCATGTTAAGAGCAAGCCATCAGTTCATTTTCAGCATGTTTCCCAAGAAACTATTGGCATTCAAGAATTATAAGAATCATCAGACCCACAACTAATTTTGGCATTTTGCTGTTCACTTCTGATTTCCTGCCTCTGATTTGGGATGTCATTAGTCATCTCCCAAACACAGACTTCCTTTATTAATTCTTTCAAAACCCTGAGCCACACTCATTAAGGAAAATAGTAGTTTTTTAGGCATTTGTCTGCTATCTCCTCATGTACCACTAGATTATCAAAATTTCTCCTTATACTCAAATAACATTCTTGCCATTCTAAATCAGCACTGTTGGCAATAAGGCTTCCAAATAAGTCTCTTGTACTCATAGCTGTAACTCAGAGTCTGACTGCTGAGGAACTCAAGAGGTAGTCTCAAGAAACACCCTGGGGAAAGTGGAAAAGCAAGACCGTTAAGGGAGGAAAGCCAATACAGAACACATTAACATGTTAATTCTTGTTCCCCTTAAGCTTCATCCAGAAGAAAAATAATTCTAACAAACTGTGGAAGGTGTCTTAAGGTTATCCTGTCCAAGGCATGAATAAGTTGACTATTTATTCTTCCTTATCAGGCATTGGTTAAAGGTTGCTCCCAAGGTTGTTCACTTTCAGCATAGCTTGATTGTGTAACAAGCAGATCACACGTTTGTCAGCAGAGAAAGTCCTTAATCAGAAAATTACATGCTTCGCAATACAAACTCAGAAAAAAATTATGTGACTAAGCCTTAGGATATTCTCATACAGAATATATCTGTAAGGTAAGAATGATCCAGCACAGTATGCCAAGAAGCAGCAGCCAAGAAAGTTGGGAAACAGAAAGCAGAGAAGTGATCAGATTATGAAAATATAGCATATGGGTGAGTACTATGAGGAATGAGAATTGAGTGTGGAACTAATAATCATGTAGACAATTGGCAAATTTATCATGAGCTACTTCAATGAATTTGGGAATAAAAACCTGCATGGTGAACAAGAGGTGATGAAGCAAAAAGGTAAGCATTGATAATTTTAAGGTGAAACAGAGCAGAAAGAGGGCTATGACATCAAGAGAGAGTTGTGTCTAGGTGAAAAATTACATGGTTGCATGGTGATGGTAATAATGCAATAAAAATGGAAAACCAGGTGAAGTACGGGAGAAAAAGAACACTTGCATGGTCTTTGAGCTGGTAAGATGCAATAAAGGAGTGTACAAGTCAAGGGGCTGTCCACCAAATATATTCCAAGCATGCACATCTTTCTCATAAAATCTGACCAATTAAAGCTAATGCCTGCTTGATTTTACTGTGAATCTTTGATAATCGTCTTCTGGTTCAGAATGACAGACTTGGCTGACATGCTTTCTAGCCAATAGTGGAGGACCAATACTGTCCCTAATCAGAAGGTAATGATTGCTTTTAGGTCTCTCAGCTGTGAGTGACCTTTCCACTGTTATAGCAAAAAGGAGATGCCTCCATTTTGAAAACAGACTTCCATTATACCCCTGAGTTCCTGCATTGTTTATGTGCCTTCAAGAGTAACAGAGCCTTCTGCTCCAAATAAACCATCTGATTATTTTAAACTGAACATGGAAAGCTGCCTGCCCCCTACCTTAATTTGCTTAAAAGTAGAGTATAAATTTGTAGTGGTGTCCTCCTTTCCCCTTTCTATGAAGCATGTTAGAAGCCAATCACTAGAAATCGCAGACCCTCATCAGCCTGGAGATGACATCAGAGGAATCTACATAGCAAATATTACTAACTAGGCTTATCTTCCACTACTCACCTGGTCTATATATTTACGTTCCCAAAATGTGGAGATTTAAGAACTCAAAATTCTTTTCTTTTATCTTACCACTTCTCCTATCAAGCACTAATCAGGTCAATTTCTAAGATCAGAGGAGGTGGTATGGCAGTAGTTTTCTTATCAGTTCTCTAAACATTTGTTGTTGTTGCTATTGTCGTTTTGATGCCAGGTAACCCAAGTTCTAACCACTAATGTGAGTTACCTATCTTTGTGTGTTCAACTACAGTATATGTATTCATGAGTTACTATTGCTAATCTACCTTTTGTCAGTATTTACAAATTTCTAGTCAAAGAATCTAAGAGGTAGAGAAGCAAGGTCTTTATTTTCTTTCTTTACAGCTTAATATTGTATCTCCATAGTATCATGGGTGAGTGAATCATTAACTTTTCCATTATAGTTTTTCTAAGCTGTATTTACTTTTAACGCAGATTTAAAAAGACAAGGAGAGACAGAAAAATCTCCTATCTACTGGTTTCCTCCTCAAATGGGCAAAACAATCGGGGCTGAGCCAATCAAAAGCCAGGAGCCAGGAACCTCCTCCAGATCTCCCACGAGGATGCAGAGTCCCAAAGCTTTGGACCATACCTCGCTGTTTCCCAAGCAATATGCAGGGAACAACATGGGAAGTGGAGCATTCTGGATATGAACCAGCACCCATATGGGATGCTGGTTCTTACAGGCAGAGGACTATACAATTGAGCCATCATGCCAGGCCTCTGTTCTAGGTTTTTCCTTTGTACCCAGAGAAGTATTCTATGCACAGACATGCGTTAACGTTTACTAAGTGATAATTTTTTTAAAGGGCAGAAAACAAACACATGTACACATGTGAGCGTAGGTTGTCTCTTATAGATAATTGCCGTGAGTGGGAAGTGGGCCCCAAAAAGAAGAGGCTAGAGGAAAGGAAGCAGAAAAAGACACTCCAGAACCTCCTCCAGTAACAATCTCTGGGAGAAGAGTCATTTATTATTATTATTATTATTATTATTATTATTATTATTATTATTATGTTTAGAAAATCAGAGTGGTGAAAAGAGGGGTGACTATTTACATGGAATATCTTCCTCCCTACCATCCCCTCTCCCCTCCAACCTACTCCAGATCCTGGATGCAGGAGATGCATTCCAAGAAAGGGGGCATTTTGAATGACAAATAGGAAAATAATGGGGCTGGAGGTTGAGGTTTGTGACTTTCCACTCCGTTGCTCTAATCTAGTTGCCTGCCCATGGCTCCTTTTATCTTTTTTTTTTTTTAAAGATTTATTCATTTTATTACAGCCAGATATACACAGAGGAGGAGAGACAGAGAGGAAGATCTTCCGTCCAATGATTCACTCCCCAAGTGAGCTGCAACGGGCTGATGCGCGCCGATCCGAAGCCAGGAACCTGGAACCTCTTCCGGGTCTCCCATGCGGGTGCAGGGTCCCAATGCATTGGGCCGTCCTCAACTGCTTTCCCAGGCCACAAGCAGGGAGCTGGATGGGAAGTGGAGCTGCTGGGATTAGAACCGGCGCCCATATGGGATCCCGGGGCATTCAAGGCTAGGAGGACTTTAGCCGCTAGGCCACGCTGCTGGGCCCCATGGCTCCTTTTATCTTACAAATAATGGCCATCACTGGAATTTGCTTATTACCTATCATCCTACCTCATCAGTCAAAATCTTCTTATGCTGTTGGCAGATTTCTTGGAATACTGCTCATCATCTAACTTCAAACTTTTCATATCGTATACATCAATGATCTTTGAACTATCTTTGGGGATATCCTATTATTTCATGCAGGAATTTCCCATTATCATTCATTTTCTCACTCTTTCTCTATTGTTGATTCTTTCTCTGGGTAGACAATGATGTCATCTGAGCTATAGCTCTGCCTTAGTGGTCTGGCAGAAGCTGAAGCTGGTTCAGTTACCTGAAGGTCTAGGCATCTCACACTGTGTCCTAAACCATTATAGATAGCTCAGCTATATTTAGTTATGTCATAAAAGACAACACAGTAATTGTAACAAAGCAATAAAATATATTAATTACCACATTTTAGTAGGAAAGCTATGCTAAGCTACTGCTCAAATCCTGATATTATTTTCATTTGCTTTCCACGAAAACAATTGAACCTAGCCTAAACTATTTCTTTCTCATTAACCTGTTGTCTTTGTTTTCTGCATGTGGAATACAACTAGTAATCTTCATCATCTTGCTTACATGGAAACAAACAGTGGCTGAATAACTGCATTAAATGTAGGTAAGCATTTCCAGTTGTGATGGTAAACATAGTTTAAGGCTCCCTGTGATTTACGCCCCCTTTCTGTCCTTTAATTGGGCTCTACTTATATTTACCTTGATTAGTAGGACTTCATTAAAGCAGGTGAACATGGTTTCTTGAGCTTGAACTTCATATTGAATAATTCTACTTGCTCTCTTGTACTGGTTGAATCACAAAGTTACTTCATTTGATGATAAATATTTTGCATGATTTCAGTTTTGACTACTTTCAATTTAGGGGCATTCTTCTTTTTTTTTTCCAAATTAAGATTATCCTTTCCAGTTCAACAAATCTGCTTTCATTTAACAATTAAATTGTGAATGAATTGAGACTATGAACAATTGAGCAAAGTTGTTGCTATGCTCAAGATATTTTAAAAGTTTATAGACAGCAATAAAGGTCTTCAAGATGAAATAAGTATGCAAATGTGATTAGTGCTTTTAAAAAGAGAGCTAAAAGCCAGCATACCAACACACAAAGATCTTGCCTATAGCAACTCATCTACATTGTTAATTATCCAACTTACTCTGGAAACTGAGCCATGATATCAATGAGATCAATGGACTTAGTGGGCTGTTAAATACTCAGCAAATAGCTCTTTACTTTAAATATAATCTTTAGGATTAATTTGAAGTTAACCAAAGTGTACAGTTACTTGTACAGTGTATATAATTAGGAAAGAGTAGAAAATAAAACATAAATCTTACCTTACTGGCTTAATTTTTAAATCCTGTAATAACAGAAATGCACATTTTAATCAATTAAAAGAGACACAACCAAACTAGATCTCAAAAAATAAGTAAACTTTCATTTTCTTTTCTTGCAAGAATGACCAAGGATCAGAATATGACACCCCAAAATAAGATATTTTGGCATGTAGATTATTTTGAATTGAAAGCAATTAAGAAATAGCATATTAAAAAGAGTTTTCTCTCCTCCCCAATCTGTCTAAAAATCAGGACACAAGTTTCCCATCCTTCAGCAAGGTGAGGAGAGCAATTTTGATCTTTAGAGATAGGGAGTTGAGACTGAGAATAGCATAGAATAAAATAGAATAGAATCTCCTATTAGTTGCTCAATTTGTTTAATAGTTGCTGTCCCATAATTTAATATTACTATAAGCCCAAACTCCATTTCCCTTGTCTAGTCACTTCTCTGACAAAGTTTTGTTCTTTGTTAATATGGTATATCAGCCCCAAAACCTAACCATTTCTTCATATTTTCACTTATTTTCTATGACTCTACTATCCACATTAAAAACATTAACATCAACAAAAATACTGTTTTTTCCTTTGTTAATTTGTTTTAATATTTTTTGTGTTTTTTTTAAGGCAAAATTATATATAGAGAAGGAGAGACACAGAGAAATATTTTTCATCTGCCAGATTAGCTTACCCAAATGTTCACAATGGTCAGTGATAAGCCGATCTGAAGCCAGGAACTTAAAGCTTCTTCCAAGTCTTCTATGTGGATGCAGATGTACAATGAGCTGGGTCCTCCTGTACTGCCTTTCCAGGTCATCAGCAGAGAGCTAGACTGGAAGTTGAGTTTCTGGGCCTCGAACTAGTACACATATGGAGACTTATCTTGTTATGCCATGGGACCAATCCCTATTTATTTGAAAGGCAGAATTACGAAGAGAGGTAGAGAAGAAGAGAGAAAGAGAGAGAGATTTTTCCATCTCATGGTACATTCACCAAATGGCCACAACAGCTGGGACCGGGGCTAGTTACAACCAGAGCTTCATCCAAGTCTCCTGTTGGCAACGCCCTCGTCGCCACGTACCCCGAGCCGAGCGGAGGGACTAGGGTTGCAACGCAGACAACGCAGAGAGACAAGACAAGGCAACACGCAGTACACCGAATGCTGATCGATGACAGATTGATCTTTATTGCAACTCCAGACTTTCTTTTATACTCTGCTTAGCTCCTCCCAGTAGTGGCCACCCTAAATCCCTTCAGTTCCTCCCAGTAGTGGCAACCCTAAATCCCTTCAGTTCCTCCCAGTGTTTATCCAATCCTCTCGTGGCCACCCTAAATCCCTTGAGTTTTATCCAATCCCTTGGCAGATAACTTGACAAATAGGAAGCCGGAACTTGCGGTTAAGCCAGTGGCTATATGTATCAGGCCAAAATTACCAATCCTGTTATGCTCTGAGAAACAAGCTAAGCTGTGGAGTTAATCCTTGGGAGACCGGGGCCTGCATGTCCCCCTTTTTTTGTTTTTTTAATGGACGCCTGTCTTGGGTTGTCTAGCAGTCAGTTGACGCCTTACCCGTCATGGGGAGCCCCACCTGGGGAATCCCTGTCTTAGGTTGGTCATCAGCGCTGCCAGATCTTACCCGTCTCTGGCTGCCCATCACACCATGTTCACCAAACTTGAGCGCTAGGGTTTTCCACAGCCAAAATCATCATGGTTTGGCAAATAATGACCTGTTCCCAGGCTTGTTGCCTGCATAGGCGGCAAAGAAGAGTAAACAGTGCTGTAATCATGGCTACGACCATCAGCCCCATGGCCAAGATTCCGCTTTGTTCCTAAAACATCCATGCTGCCAGTTAAATGCCATTTAACAGGGGTAACACATATATGATGGTAAATCGGGGAGCAGCTGGAGATCTGCGTTTCCCATGGGCAGGATATCAGGAAGTTGCACCACTGCTGTCAGGGTCTCCTATCCTGCAAGAACATCATTAGGAGTGGGATCATGCTGAGTTGGAGCCAAGGAGATTTGTCGTGTAAGTCTCTCAGGAACCCATCTAGGTGTTTCTTCATCCTGGGGAAAAACACAAACAGAGCCTCGCCCCCACGTTAGTACTGGATCTGGTCCTCGCCATTTATTTGTGGCCAGATCTTTCCATTTTACTTGGCCTTTATTCTCATTAGAAGGGCGAAGCCAATGGCGCTCTGCAGGAGCTACATCATTAGTGACAGTTAGAAAATTTAGCACATAGATGGCAGATGCCAGTAAGGAATGGGGTGAGCTGCAATGCTCAGCCACATCCCCCTTCTTTATTTTTTCTAAATAAACTTTAAGGGTGCGGTTAGCACGTTCAACAATGGCTTGACCCTGAGGATTATAAGGAATGCCTGTTTTGTGAGTTATATTAAAATCTTGGCAGAACTTCTCAAAACCTTGGCTAACATAGGCCGGTCCATTATCGGTCTTAATTTGTTTGGGGACGCCCATATAGGCAAAGGCCTGTAAACAGTGGGCTTTAACATCTTTTAATTTCTCTCCTGAATGAGCGGAGGCATATATTACATGGGAATAGGTATCAACTGAAACATGCACATATTGAAGTTTTCCAAAGGAAGGGACGTGGGTAACATCCATTTGCCACACATGATTGGGCAGTAACCCTCTGGGATTAACCCCTAGGGATGGGACAGAACAATATTGAGCGCAGACTTCACAATTGGTGACAATCTGGGTGGCTTGTTCTCTAGTCACCTTAGCATGTAATCTCAGGGAAGCTGCATTGAGATGGAACCTTTTATGAAGGCGCACTGCCTGTTCATAAGGGTCCATGGTCAGGGATATGTGCAACACCTGAGTCAACGAATCTGCCCATACATTACCCTCGCTTAGGGGGCCAGGCAAGGAGGTATGCGCTCTTATATGCCCAACAAATAAGGGACAAGTGCGCTGCCAAATCTGCTGCTGTAATTGTAAAAGAAGCAAATAAACTGAGGAGGTAGGGGCTATATAGGCTGTGGTTTCTAAAGGTAAAACAACATGAGCCACATAGCAGCTATCTGTGTATAAATTCAGGGGCTCATCATGATAAATTTGAAGGGCAAAAAGAACAGCGGCTATTTCGGCGGCTTGAGCTGATTTGTGAGAGATGGAAACAGCCTGTTCTTCATGTCCAGAAACTATAGCAGCCTTGCCTTTAGCCGACCCATCAGTAAAAACCACACGAGCTCCTAATATGGGTTGTTGTCTAATTATTTTTGGAAAAACAACTGGATGTCTTTTAAAAAACTGTACTAAGCGATGGGAAGGATAATGATTAATTAACTGAGAAGAAACCGTGGCACAAAAGACAGACCAATCATCAATATTATTCTGCAACCATACCACCTGTTGGGAATCATAGGGGATGGAGATGAAATCAGGATATTTTCCAAAAATTTGCAGGCTGATCTTACATGCCTTATACAACAGAGATACAACAGCAGTGGGATATGATTGCACAATTTGTCCAGTGGATGCTGGGGAGTGGACCCAATATATAGGTCCAGTCTGCCAAAACACTGCTGTAGGCGCATGATTGGAAGGAAAGACCAACAACCGCATTGGTGCCTTATAATCCACATAATTAACATGAGCATTATGAATGGCCTGCTCGACTAACTGCAGACATTCCCTGCCTTCTTTGGACAATTGTCTGGGTGAGGAAGGATCTGGATCACCTTTAAGAATATCAAAAAGTGGCTTGAGTTGCCCAGTGGAAATATGCAAAATTGGTCGGATCCAGTTAATATCACCCAACAAACTCTGCAGATCATTCAAAGTCTTCACATCACTTAATCTGATGGTCAAATTCTGAGGGGTGACACCAGTTGGTAAAAGTTGATGGCCTAAATACTGATAAGGAAAATCTGTCTGAATTTTATTCGGGGCAACAATCAACCCGGCTGTGGCTAAAGCCTGATAAATACATTGTGCTGCTGAGGACAGAATGGAACGGGTTTCAGCTGCAATCAAAAGATCATCCATATAATGGATTAAATAAATATTTGGAAATTGTGATCTAATTCCTTTTAAGGCCTTATCCACATATATCTGACAAATGGTAGGGCTGTTCATCATCCCTTGTGGGAGCATGACCCAATGGAAACGTTGGGAAGGGGCCTTTAAATTGATGGATGGTAAGGTAAAGGCAAAACGTGGAGCATCTTCCGGGTGCAAGGGAATGGAGAAAAAGCAGTCTTTTAAATCTAACACAAGCATATGCCAATCTTTTGGTATTCCCACAGGAGATGGCAAACCAGGTTGCGTGGCCCCCATAGGGGCCATGACGGCATTTACTGCACGTAAATCTTGTAAAAGCCTCCATTTATTATTTTTCTTTTTAATAACAAAAATTGGGGTGTTCCAAGGAGAGGTGGATGGAACAATATGTCCAGCCTCAAGCTGTTCCTTTACCAATTCAATTGCAGCCTCTAATTTTTCACTTGAAAGGGGCCATTGTTCAACCCAAACTGGTTCATCTGTTTTCCATGTTAATTTAATGGGTTCCACTAACTGACGAGGCTGCTCTACAATGGCCCCTGCGAAAAATGTCCTAACCCTGTCACAGACTGGTTGGGGGTCACCTTGAAGATGTCTGCCCAAACCTTTTCCAGGAAAGTATCCCTGTCTATTAAGCATATTTGGCATAGGCTGAGAGGTCAATACAACATTCATGGCACTCAACAAATCTCGTCCCCACAGGTTGATAGGAATATGTGGTAAGACATACGGCTGGAAAACTCCTGAATGCCCTTCTTGATCCTTCCACCTTAACAACCTGGCACTTTTCTGTGGCTGAGAAGTTCCTATCCCTTGGAGAACGGTTGGGGTGGCCTCTAATGGCCAGGAACTTGGCCACTGTGCCTGGGATATAACTGTACTGTCAGCCCCGGTATCAAGTAAACCTGTGAATTTTCTCCCTTCTATCTCTAACTGTAAGGTGGGTCGGGTTTGCATGTCGGAGACCCAACATGCCAAGGGGCCAGAATGTCCAAATCCTCCTTGTCTATCTCTCTTAAGAATGGGGTTGTCAGTTGGAACCTTGGGGATCAAGATCAGCTGGGCAAATCTAGCTCCAGGTGGAATGATTATAGTGCCTTTGGCTGATTCTGCCATGACCTCTATTTCTGCTGGAGTATCCTCATCTATCACTCCTGGGAGTACTCTGATTCCATGCATAGTAGCACTACTTCTTCCTAGGATCAGGCCCAAGGTATTCTTAGGTAAGGGGCCCCTGACTCCTGTTTTTATCCGTTGGGGTCCCAGGAGCGGGGTCAATACCTCTCCAGAGGTGGCACAGAGGTCCAGTCCTGCGCTACCTGGTGTTGCTCTGAGGAGGGTTGAAATGTCGGTGCTCCTCGCCGTGGGAGAGGGACTCTGGAAGGAGTCTGCGCTGTTCCGGAAGTTACAGGTGTCTGCTGGGCTCCGTACACCTGAGGTTGGGGGGCCCGGAGCGGGCCCCTGACCCCGTTTCCCGATAGGGGATTGCCTTGGGCATCATATCTGGACCTACAACCACTGCTCCAATGATAGCCTTTATGGCATCTTGGACAAAGATCTGGGGCCTGCAAGGATCTTGGGGGTGATCTTCCTTGTCGCGGAAGTTTGGGGCACTGTTTTTTAAAATGTCCAGGCTGTCCACATCTGAAACAGGTTTTGGGAGGTGCCCTAGGGTGGGGCTGAGGGTGTTGAACAGCTGCTGCTATCACTTGCCCAAGGGCATGGGTGGAGTCAATATGTCTGCAGATTTTGAGATAATCATGCAGGGACTTATCTCTGTGGGACCTGAGAGCATCCTGACAATATTTATTAGCATTCTCAAAGGCTATATGCTTAATTACTGGCATTGCTGGTTCCACGTTACCAAAGATCTTACTAGCAACCTGTATAATACGGTCCACAAATTCTTGAAAAGGTTCTGTGGGGCCTTGCAAGACCTTGGAAAGCTGGTCTCCTGTATTAGCATTAGGTAAGGCCTTCCAGGCTCCAAGGGCTGCATTTGCTATCTGAGCATAAACTCCTACGTCATAATTAACTTGTTGTTGGATGCCCTCAAAAGGTCCAGTGCCAGTAAGCATTTCAAGGCTTCGATCTGCATGTCCCCCAGCCGCGTTCTGCTCAGCAAAAAATTTGCACCTATCTTGAAAATCCCCTCTCCATAGGAGAAAGTCGCCACCATCGAGAGCAGAGCGGCATAATTGCATCCAATCACTAGGAGTAAGATTCAAACTTGAAAAGGATTCTATGAGTGCAAGAGTAAAGGGTGCCTGGGCACCATAATCTTTAACAGCCTGCTTTACATTTTTGAGGTCTTTAAATTGAAGGGGCTGATGCTCCCGGCGAGGGGGACCTCCTCGAACTGGGACCTCTATTACAGGGAAGCATCGAACCCCACCCACAGGCTGACCAGTGAGGCCGCCACTCCTTGGCCGCGTGGGGTAATTATTGGGTGAATGACCCACGGCTTCTTCCTCAGGAAGAGCAGTAGGGGTCACAAAATTAGGGACATATGGTGGTGGTCTGGAACTGGACAGTTTGCCAGAGGAACGTGCACCTATTCCTGCTTTCTTTAACTTTCTTTTAATGGCCCTAATTTCCCGCTTTAAGAAAACCTTCTCTTTATCCTTAATTTTCCGCTTTAAGAAAACCTCCTCATCTCGTTTGTCCTCACTCTCTTCCGAGGAAGAGGCCTCGTTCTCATCTGAAAAAGAGGCTTCACTCTCCTCTAAAGAAGAGACCTCACTCTCCTCTAAAGAAGAGGTCTCACTCGGGGTGGTTTCACTCGAGGCCGCCTCGTTCCAGGCTTCCAAGGACCGTAGAACTTCCCACCCCTGGATTGCTTCAAAAGTAGTCTGTACTTCTCTTAACTGTCTCTCAACTTTCACTTTATCAGTAAATAATGAATCACGGACTAAGCGCCACAAAGAAAAGTTAACAATGGGGAAATTATCTGGGTCTTTTTGTAAACAGGATTGTAAATTGGCCTTAACCTGTTCCCAATCGGGAATATTGAAGTTGCCTGAAACAATAAACCAAGGACTGCTAGATTGAATGGCTTTAACAAAATTTCTAATCATTTTAAATTTAACTGGCATCCCCAGTTGACGTAGAAGTTCTTCAAGCTCAGTGGCCAATTTATCCCGGGAGAAGGCAGAACCCATTTTATCGTCCTTTTCACCGGATAAATTAAACACCAAGACCTAACTATACTTCAAAATAAATCTAAAACCTGACTATACTTCAAAATAAATCGAAAACTTAAAAAATAAATCCAAAACCTAGTTATATTTCAAAATAAGTCTAAAACCTAACTCTATTTCAAAATAAATCCAAAACCTGACTATATTTCAAAATGAAACTCCCTCTCCTACCAGTTTAGGAGAGACTTACAATACGTCCCACTTACCTGAATCAGCTGGCCAGACTCTTGGGACGACCCTTCGTGGTATCCTCTCTTTCTCAATCTCGGTGGGAACCTCCAGATGTTGGCAACGCCCTCGTCGCCACGTACCCCGAGCCGAGCGGAGGGACTAGGGTTGCAACGCAGACAACGCAGAGAGACAAGACAAGGCAACACGCAGTACACCGAATGCTGATCGATGACAGATTGATCTTTATTGCAACTCCAGACTTTCTTTTATACTCTGCTTAGCTCCTCCCAGTAGTGGCCACCCTAAATCCCTTCAGTTCCTCCCAGTAGTGGCAACCCTAAATCCCTTCAGTTCCTCCCAGTGTTTATCCAATCCTCTCGTGGCCACCCTAAATCCCTTGAGTTTTATCCAATCCCTTGGCAGATAACTTGACAAATAGGAAGCCGGAACTTGCGGTTAAGCCAGTGGCTATATGTATCAGGCCAAAATTACCAATCCTGTTATGCTCTGAGAAACAAGCTAAGCTGTGGAGTTAATCCTTGGGAGACCGGGGCCTGCAGTCTCCCACATTGGCAGCAGGGTCCGACACTCTTAGCAATTTTGCATTGTTTCCTGTGTGCACTAATAGGGAACAGGACCAGAAGTGGAGCAGCCAAGACTTGAGTCAACACTCATATGAGATGCTGGCATGGCAGGTGGAAGTTTAACTCCCTCCATCATATTGCCTATTTCTAATTCCTCTTGTCAGTTTAATTTGCAGGCTCTTAAACTGAACCCCCATAATGTAAAAACAGAATCTGGCCTCCTATCTCCCTTAGCACTAACTGTCCTTGTCTGCCCTTCAAAAGGAATTGAATTCAAAAGGAACTGTATTCAAAAAGGATTCACTGTCTTAAGCTGTGATCCAGCTCACATTAAAAGGTCCTAATCACCAGATTCAAATTGTCATCTGCTTCTCCAATACATAGGAACATCAGTAACCAGTATTAACCTGGAATGATTTTGAGTAGGGGAATTCTAGGTCTGGGCAGAATACAATTGCTGTATTCAGATAATTGCCAGATCAAATGGAGTCCATCTGACCACCAGAAATTTTGTAAAGTGCGTGACATCACTGACCAATCAAAAGAAGGTCATAAATCCCACTGGCCAATTGGCAGCTTGGGCATGAACTAATCACATATCTCTCAGCTCCAATTCCAAGGTATAAAATCCTTCACTTCTAACTCCTCAGGGAGCTTTGTAATTAAGCAGTAGCTGCGTGGCTTCTTCCTCTGTGCTTTGTAATAAATAATTAAGTTCTTCCATCATCCCTATGTCAGTGACTGGTTTTCTGCATGACTGGTGAGCAGATCCTATTTGGGGATTTTACAATGCCTCCAACCTGTTTGGGGTGTTGTTCAGAAAATCCCTTGTCTCCAAACATAAAATCATAGAGGAAAGGTTTTCCCTCCTGTATAGTCTACAATGGGAAGCTTTGTATTTCTACAACAATGGTTGGAGGAGGTAATAGTGTCAGTCTCTGGTCTTCTTTAGTTACTAAGGGAACTAAACCTTCTCAAAGGAAATTACTAGTAGTATTACTTATTGCCTGTGTCTTTGAAATTGTTCATGTTAGATAGCAGGGTCGATACACAAGCAATTCCTCTTGATCTCCCACCCCAGCAGACAAAATCTTTGGGATATCTTCTACTACTTAGCCAGGAACATTAGCTGGGAACTGAATTGAAAGAGAGTGCTCAGGAATTGAATCAGAGGCCAGTTGGGATGCTGGCACTACAGGTGGCAATTAAACCTGTTATACCACTGGTCCCAAGCACTAATATTTCTAACCACTCC
The DNA here is from genome assembly GCF_030435755.1 of Ochotona princeps. Taxonomy (NCBI): domain Eukaryota; kingdom Metazoa; phylum Chordata; class Mammalia; order Lagomorpha; family Ochotonidae; genus Ochotona; species Ochotona princeps. Next base: position 63,689,224 of record NC_080865.1, on the reverse strand, counting down.
AGCCATGCCCTAAAATGATGAGTCCAATCTCCTTAAGCTTTTGTATGAGAAAATTCAAAACTGCTGCAAGAATTTATTGCATGTTTTTGCTCAAACCTAGCTATAGGCCCTAAATGATCTTTTTGTAGAAGCATTTACAGTAGTTCCCTTCATTTGCAATGGATATGTCCTGACACTTGCAGTGGATGCCTGAAGTTGCAGGTAGTATTGAATCTACACATACTTATGATAAAGTCTAGTTTATAAATTAGGCATAAGAAAAGATTAGCAACTAATAGCAAGATAGAAGAAATACAATGATGTTCCATAATAAAAATTATTTAAACTTCTGAATTATTTATTTCTGTAATTGTCTGTTTCATATTTTCAGACTGTGGTTGATTATAGGTAACTGACATCACAAAAAAGCAAACTCATGTATGTGGAAGGACTATTGCATTCTTTTTAAAAAAATCAACAATTTTGTATCTTTTCTCCATTTAGATATGTATATGTTTCCTATAACTCAGAAAATGTTTCTAATGGATATGTGTTGTTCTAGATTCTGTGGGAATAGATTAACCTCCATTAGGAGCCACAGATGGTGTAATTGACATTGTTGTGCTCCCTTACTCACTTCTTGCAACTTTTCACTTTCTTAATTTTGTTCAAGCCCTCCTCTTACGCCCTTCCCAATCCACACCTCTGTCCATTCATTCCTCTTCCCTGCCACCTCACCCTATTATTTGCACGAAATGAGCAGTCACCTCTGAAGATTGGAATTGAACTCACATTGCACCAAGGTCTCTTTCCCACTGCAGTGATACTATTAAATAAAATCAGCCTTTACCACTTTTAATTGTTATTCAGCTACATTTTTCTTTAATAATTAGAAGTAGCTTTGCCCTGAAATCAGCCTATCACAGAAGGGGCCAGTAATCAAGATTGGATGCTGGCTCAGCTAAGGAAGAGCCAGATCCACCTCTAATCAACATGAGCAGACATCATCCAGGCCATCTAGAGCCCAGAGGGCAAGAAAAGGACAAAGAAAAGGTGAATTTATTTTCTACAGCTGTGCTATCCATTTTTCTTGTCCTTAGCTGTCAGAACTCCACGTTTGAAGCATTTGGACTCTGAAACCCGCACCAATTCTCAGGCGTCCAGCTGCACTCTTAATTCTTGTGGTTCTCAGGACTTCTGGGTTCAGACTGAATTGCACCACCCACCACTCTCCAAGGTCTGCTGGCTCTCAGATGGAATATTCTGGGACTTCTCAGTCTCCATAATAGCCTGCGTCAATTTAATTAATGATTTTCCTCTTTTCTTTCTTTCTCTTCTACTGGTTCTGTTTCTTTGAAGAACCCTTTCCAATATAGAGATCTTTTGCTCTGTAATAAGAAAACAATGAAGGAATCTATGTGTCTTCTCTTTGTCCTGAAGTAAAAGGTACCATGAAATGAGCAAATTCTCAGAACACAAAAAAGCATGAGGAGAGCTCTCTCTCTCTCTTTAAAATATTTATTTATTTATTTATTTTTATTTTAGAGTTATTGTGAGCAGGACAAACAGAGAAAATGAGAGAGAAATTTTCATCTATTGATTTACTCCCAAGACAGCTGTAATGGATGGGATTGAGCCAAGCCAAAGCCAGGAAGAAAGGAGATTACCACTGTTGCTTTACTTGGGAGAACATTGCTCTGCTCATGCAAAATCCAACATAGTGATGGGAATATGTTTCACGGCACCCATCAGGAGTTAAAAACAGTGCAGTGAAATAAAAGCTTCTTCATTTTCATTCATATACATTACATTTTAATTTATTTTTAAATTTTGTGGTACAATTCCATAAAGTCTGGTATCCCCCCTCCCACAAATTTCCAACCCTGACTAATTTTTCCCATATTATTACAATAGTATAGTCCTTCATAAGCAGTCATAACTTCATCAGTCCATTATTCAAGTGTGCGATAGCACCCTGAATGCGCCCAATTTCGTCTGATCTCAGAAGCTAAGCAGTGTCGGGCCTGGTTAGTACTTGAATGGGAGATACAAGTTTCTTGCTGAATGGTGAGATGAAACAAGCAGGATAAATGGTGCTTTGATAGGAAATATTAGCCTGTTAATGATGGAGATTAGTGGTTGTGTGCAGAATTTCAAGTCTGGTCTTTTTGCAACCAAAAAAAGTAAAAAAAGTAAAGGAACAATTTTGAATTTTGTCTGGTCTCCTCTCCTGTGTAACAGAAAAGGTTAATCAACTCCCCAACCCTCTGTGGTCTTGGAAAAGACTGAACATAAGGAACCATTTTTCTTTATATGCCTTAAGTAAAATTCACTTACATCTCATTACACAATATGAAATAAACCAGACACGGATCCTCCAAATTCTTTCATTTGATTCATAATTAATTAGTCTGTTTCATCCCCATGGATCGATGGGAATGAAATTGCAAACTTTAGCTTTATACTTTCCCTCCCCCAGGTCCTTGAACTTGAGTCCATCCACTTTTACCCTGAGTCTACAGAAATCTCTTTCCAAGAAGAACCTGATATTATGGCTTATATATGTTTTCAGTATATTTTAAGTTTCCTATATTGGAATCTTTGTACCCAATCTGGCAGTATCACGAGTTGGTAGAACTTTTCAAAAGGGGGACTTAGGAATCACCAAGAAGGGGGTTACATTATTGGGAGTATTGCCCTTAGAAGGGATTAATTTGGACCTCATGAAGGTAGATAATTCCCATGATAATGAGTTATCAAAAAAAATTAAGCAAGTCACTGAGTCTTTCACACTTTCTCTCTTGCTGTGTGATCTTTGCACAAAACCTGTGTTAGTTTGTTTTGCATGACTTTAATGAAACATCTGAGGCTGGAAAATCTTATAAATGCAAGAGTGATATTTCGGCTCAGTTCCAATCCAAGAATGAGGGTCAGCATCTTATGATGGCATTCTTATAGAGTCCACAATAATGTGCAGAGTATCATAGGGCAACCCATCTCTAAACCACTTAGATTAAATTTCCATTTTTTAGCACCTCACAGGGGTGATTACATTTCAACATATGGATCTTTGGAAGAGATTCTCAAACAATACCCAAGCCAAAGCAAGGCTCTCAAGAGAGCAGAACTCCCCTTAGGTTACTGATCTGATCATGCATTTTCAGCACCTAAAATTTCAAAATATATAAACTCCCTTTCTTTATAAATTACTCAGCTTCTCCTAGTTTGTTATAGCAATGGAAAATAGGTAAACAGAGAAAAATGATATAAAAACCATTGGATCATTTCTACAGTTACACTTAACAATGCGTAAGTGATATTAGAATAAATAGGCAGAGGTTTGAGGAGTGTGTAGGGACATGCCAGAACAGGTCTAGGATGCTATAGATGTGGTGTTGTGGATCATTCTGAGGAGAGATCAGAAGACAAGAAGGTTAGGTTTGAAAATTGGAGACAAAACTGTTGTTTTAGTATAAGTAGCAATGAGTTTAGCTGAATTGTGCCACGACGTAGAGTCTTATGGAAGTCCATATTTAAGAGCCATAAACTAATTGATCTGCTGCAGGAAATTGCTACAGAACAAAGCATTTAGGCTGTGCTGTGGGTATTATTAGACAACTTCAGTGAGACTTTGGAGATGGGGGCGAGATGAAGCACAGAAGAAATATTTGGAGAAATCACATCATGTGATCTCCAAGAATATTATTGCCCTGGTGATGCCAGCAGCCATGGGCTGTCTTATCTTGGGCTTTCAGATTACAAGTCCGTGGGCTTAATAAACCTCTCTTTCTCAGTAAAGTTTCTTAGTAAAGTTACATAACCTCTGAAATTTTATTAGAACACTGGAAAACAACCTAATACAACTGGCCTCAGGATAACAATCTCTCATCTTTTTTCTCTCAGATTATGTCACCGTTTCATCACACTTTCCCATACCTGCTTCTGTCTAACTCTGTTCATGCCTGTATAGGACAAAATTTGCTTTTTTTCCCCCTAACTCTTGAAAGTCGCAGATCTTTTGGTCACAGGTTCTTGCTACTGCAATAGTCCATTCTCTTGTTAACATTCTTCTGAATAAAGACTCTCACTTGGTCCAGATTTAAGTTTTTACTTGACAATGCCTAAAGATAAAGGAACAGAACGGATAAGAGAGTCTTGGAAGCTCCATCTTAGGGTCTGGCTTCAGCTTTGAGGCAATGAAAAGCCACAGAAGCTTTTGTAAAAGAGACTGGCAAGATCAAGTTGGGAGTTATGAAAAAATTACTCAGGCCTAAGGGAGAAGAAATTCTTTCTGGCTATTAGTGATGTTGATGGGCTCTTCAGAGAAGAAAAAGAGAGATTGGATAGGGAGGAGGTGAAATTATATTCATTTTGAACATGGTGAATTTGATGTTATGGGGACACATTCTCTTAGAGCTACATAGGTGATTCTGAAGCTTGAGGGGGAATGATGTATGTTAGAGAATCAACAGCATGTACTTGATCTTTGAAGCCTTGGAGTACATGCCATGAAGCACTCTTGAGCTTCAAACTCACACAGCTGTTCTCTTCTCCTTTATCTTAGCCTTTTCCATTCCATCTCACTCAAATTTTAGCCTCTGTTTTCCTCTCCCTTAGCATTTTCTTATTTAAAATATATGGACACTAATGTACAAGCTGTCAAAGTGATCTAGCATCAATGAAAAACTAAGTGAATATTTGTGATTCCTCTCAGGCCATATAACCTCATTTAACACATTTAAGTAGCTGTTAATTGGTCTCTTCATAATGAAATTGAATGAGTATAAAATTCTATCTGAATTTATTTACCATATAATCACATCTAACATTAGGATTGCGAACATCTTTAGTTCCAAGGGTAATAGAGTTAGAGCAACTAAATTCCTTGACACTTAAATAGATACTATATTGAAGTAAAGGGCCATAGAAAGGTCAGAAACAGTAAAAAAAAATAAAAGAAGACATGCATTGCGGTACCACTTGGGTGCTTTTGCACATTGCAGCAACATCCAGGTTTGCAGGGAGTATGGGGGATGGCACCGGTAGGGGTGTGCAGGGACCTGAGGGCTCACACACAGACAGGCAGCATGAGCCTGGGGATTTCCCCATATGCTTGGTTCCAGGCAGGATGGAGAAAGGGGAGGAGAGAATCCTAGGTTAGTGTGCTGGCATGATGTGTTTATACACCAGCTTGGAGAACATTGAATGGGCTTGAATATTGGGTGGGTGGAGGGGAAAGGTTTCAGGACAGCACATATGCCAGGAGTATTGAATCCTGGGGGTTGAGGAGAAGGCAGAACTCCAGGCCAACACACTGGCAGAAGAATGGGCTTTTGAACACTGGGTTGGAGAGTCCATGCCCTCCCAGGTGCAAGGGTTATGGATTGCTCAGGAAAGAGGATAAGGGCTTGTGTGGGAGGGAAGACCACTGAAAGAGTACGGTGTAGGTGAGGAATGACTTCTGAGGGACATCCCTTGAAAAGCCACTGTAGCTGCAGGTAAGTGAGGGGCCTCAGACCAAATGGTTTGGAGGGGGGAAGCCGGAGGAATTTTTGAGTCAGAACAATTTACTTGCCCATGTGGGAGACCTGAACTGGACTAGAAAGCATGAAACAACCAGCATACCAACCAGCATACACTAAAGCTAAGGCTGGGGGCCTATCTGGCAAGGCTAGATCACAGTACCTACCAGTGAGAGCTGGAACAGGGTACTGGTAATGCTGGGCTAAGCCATGACACTAATCAGCATGTGAGAGACGCAGGTCTAGGGAATATATGGACTAATCCTGGTAGAACTGCAATTTCCACTGGTATGCTCAAGAACTGGGAGTAGTGAAGGACTGACCTAGGCACAATCATGGAACTCAACAACACTCACGGCTATTGTGGTTGAGAAAAGGCTGGACTGGTCCAAGCTGCAGCACCCACAGGTACAGCCAAGAATACGGGGTATGGGGGTGATGTGTAGGGCCGCAACATTCAGTGGCCTTTGCAAAGGCTGAGAGAAGGAGCAGATCATGCAGGGTAAGCACTTAGCACCCTCTGGCAGATGTGACATCTAAATCTGGGAGTGGGCCTGGTGGAAGAATTTGGGAAACTCCCCTGACAGTTCCCACTGGTGAACATGATTCAGGCCTGGGTATTGGGCAGGTTGGACTAGATAGCTGCACCCATCAACCAGTGTGTGGGTTGGTCTTGGGGTCGATGGACTTGGCAGGGATGGGCCAAACATTAGCATGTGCAGCAACCAGACTGGAGTGCAAGTCATTCTGGGCTAGCATATCATACCTACCTGTTTGCATGAGCCAGGGATGGGGGCAAATTGAGGAGGTCTAAGCTGCAGCACCCACAAGCTAGAGTTGGGACTAAGGGCAGGCTGTATCAGACTAACCGACAGCATCTACCGGCAAAGGTCAAGATGAGGAATGGGCTGTGCTAAGTTGGGTCAGAGCAACCACTGGCACATGTTAAATTGGTGACTGAAAACAGTCCTCATTGGGGAGCTAAGGGATACAGCGGCTGGGTTGATGTTCCCACTACTGGGCATGAAAACCAGAACGGGGGCAGTGATCTGGGCTGGACATGACTGCAGTGTCCCTTGGCACGGGTATGAACTGGGTTTGGGGTATGAGAGATTGGGTGAGATGCAACATCCTCTGGTGCTCATGAGAGCCATGGTGGGCTAGGTCTTGGAACCCAATGAATTACAGGAGAGCTGTGTCAGGGCATGAACCAAGTGTGGCTGGACTGTAACACCCAACAGTAAGAACCAGAACAGGTGTGAGCCAGTTGGCCATGGCCACTGTTTCTGTCAGAACAGGAGGTGAACTAAATCATTCTGGGCCAATGACCCACTGGTGTGTGTAAGATCTGCTACTTGGGAGAGACCTGATAGTGGAGCTTGGGGAAATTCTCTGTGAAAATACATTCCCTACAGGTAGGCACAACAACTAAGGCTGGGAGCAGCTCAGCCCAAACCAGGTTACAGTACCCACTGTCATACGTGTTGCTCATGTTTTGGGAGCAAGCCATGCTGGGTCAGTTCCAAATACCCCTTGGCAGATTGGAGAACCACAGAAGAGTGCAGTGCAGGTTGGGCTGAGCTGCAATACTGGCCAGTTCACAGTAGGGCTGGGACTTGGGGCTGGCTTGGCTTGGCTAGACTGTAGCACCCACCAGCATGAGATAGAACTGGGGGTAAATCAAGCCGGATCAGGTTGCAGCACCCACCAGGAAATGCTGAGGTAAAATGGCCATGACAGATTGGGCCACTTCACCCACCATCACACGTTAGAACTGAGGGAGGGGGCCCAGTGCCTAGTAGCCAAAATCCTCACCTTGAACTCCCTGGGATCTCATATCCCAGTAATTCCATTTCCAATTCAGCTCCCTGCTTGTGGCCTGGGAGAGCAGTTGAGGATGGTCCAAAGCTTTGGGACCCTGCACCCTTTGGGAGACCCAGAAAAGGTTCCAGGCTCCTGGTTTTAGATTGGCTCAGCTCCAGCCATTGTGGCTGCTTGGAGAGTGAATCGTCGGACGGAAGATCTTCCTCTCTGTCTCACCTCTCTGTATATCTGACTTTGCAGTAAAAATGAATAAATCTAAAAAAAAAAAGAACTGGGGGAGGAGTGTGAACATGGTAGGGGTGCAGTGCAGGCTCCCCGACTGGCCATACTCCCACTACTGAGTGTGAAGACTGGAACTGGGGGCAGGCCTGGCAGGGCTGCAACACCTGTTGTCCTGCATATGAACTGGAATAGGGGGAGAGTCAGGCTGAGCTAGCCAACTGTATCCACTGGTGCATGAGCCATAGTAAGTGCAGCTTGATTGAGAGTTTCCATAGCATCAGCTGGCAAATTGCCTCAATTGGGGGCAAATTCTGTTAAGCTAGACTACAGAACAACCTGGAACTGCAAGATCTGGGACTCAGAGTGAACCCAGTAGGGACACTGACACATCACTGATGAACTGCAACTCCCACTGGTGAGCATAAGAACCAGGGTGACAGTGGGCCTGGTTGGATAGGCAGTGACACCCACTAGCATGAGTGTGGGCTGCATAGTGGGGTTGACTGGGCTGGCCTGGGCTTCAATGCCATTGACATGAAGGAGAGCTGAATGGGACATGGGATAAACTGGACCAGTCTGCTGCACATTCTGACACGCGTAGAAACCAGGGTTGGGGGCAGTCCTAATTGAGGTTATTGGGTGTAGCTTCAACTAGGCTGTAGCTTATGCTCATACACATGAGGGCTGAGTGTGTGTAGTGGGTAGGGTTTGGATCTATTGGTTTGTGTAGGAAACGGTGCTGGAGACAGAAGTGACACAGCAACTGCAACCACCAGTATGTGTTTAGGTTGATGTTGATGACATACCAAGCTGCACCCCATATTAGTGGAAGCACACACAAGAATTAGTTCTGTGATCACCTCAGATGAGATTTCTTTGGAGTTCCTCTCAACTGAACCACTGAATTCAAAATTCTGGCTATGGAGGGAATTGCAGGATCTGTGGTCTGGCTGTGGAGTGTGCAAGTTGGGACTGGGCTCTCTCAGTGGCTAAGAGGGAGAAATGAATGGGATACCCAGATGTACATGGATGCTATGTCAGTACATTGGGGCCCACAAAGGACATATGCTAGTATAGCAGAGGATGGAGGGCAGAACAAATTAGATAACTGCCCCAGTCAGATGTTGATAGCAGATATCTGAGTGAGTGGAGACTGGAGAGGCCAATGTCAGGCAACAGACCTTAGAAGAATATTCTCATCCTTGGCTTGGCATTTCAGAACCATTGAAGCCAACTGAGCTGAACACTATAAGCTGCTCCACATTGGGGACCCTGGTACGACATCAGATGGCTGTTCCCCAGCCCTAGGTACTGATGCAGTTGCTTGGTGTGGCTTCTTCCATTATCTCTCTCACTTCATCCAGATACAGTTAGAAGAAATGGAAAACTTAAAAACAATGATCTCATCCACTTTCTCCTATTCCTTGACCCTTCCCACCCTAATTAGTGGTTCACATGGGTATTTATCCTTCTCAATCATGTAAACATCATCAAAAATAAGATTAAAACAAACAAGAAAGCCATGCAGAAAAATACAAGCTTAAGAACTATGATTAAGGAAAAATAAAGAAGGAATAAAAAGAATCAAGTATGAAAACATGTGGCAAGGGAAGTTTCTAAGGAGAAGCTGAATGGGGATATCAGAATTCACTTTTGCAACACAGCCCATTTAATTTTAAAACAACACAGTAAATACAAAGAATTAACTTATTGTGGTAAACTAATTTAAGAACAGATTCACTACCTGATTTAGATTTTTAAGAATCAAATTACAATATGAGGATTTGGAGCAAGCAACAGTGCAGATTTGGTTGCCTGTGCTCAGATTTGAATCCTAGTGATGTTCCTTATTTCACATTCCTATCACTGTGCACCCTGGCAGGAATTTGATGATGGTCCATATACTTGTGTTTCTGTCTTCCATATGGGAGACATGCAATTTTTGCATGGGAGGATGCAATTTTTGGATCCTGGCTTCCTCTCGACTGAGCCCCAAATGTTGATGGCTTTTAGGCAGCAAACAAAAGGATGAAACAGCTCTGTCTGTGTCCAAAACAAAGTGTGCGTGTGTGTGTGTGTGGGGGGGGGGGGAATCAGAATATAGAGGTTGCAACCAATTTGACAGAATATAACAAATTTCTACAGTTATTTTACATGATTCCAAAGTTTGTCTAAAAACAATTCCATTAATTCTAACCCTTCTGTTTTCTGACATTCACTGTAAATTGTTTCTGTCTATTAATCCACTTGATAAAGCCCCACTTCATCAACTGGGCATAGCAAGCATTCTTGTGCATATGCCGTGGCATCTGATTCCAGAAACTCTCAACACTTATCACCAGGTACCAGGAAGAGGTGCATGCTGGGGGCACTTCTCTCCATCTCAACTTATTCTCTCTTTATTAGCTAATTAGTTGAGAGAGAGAGAGAGAGAGAGAGAGAGAATTGACTTGCTCATTCCTCAAGTGTCTGTCACAGCCACAATACTGCTGGGCAGAAACCCAGAGACAGGAATATAATCAAGGTTTCCTTTGTGAGTTACAGGAGTAAATATAGTCATTTGAACCAAAATATGTTGCCTCCCAGGACCCGCATTATTAGGAAACTGGAATTAAGAGCCAGAGCAGAGGAGAATCAAGATGGCGGAATAGTGTAAGGACATGTGCAAATGGATGGGAAAAACATTTAATCAGGATGAAGCAGAGAGGACACATTCCAGGAAATAGGAAAGGTCAAGAACAACAGCAGAGGGGTATCTGGAGACTGACAGACACAGGAAAGCAGTGGACACAATGCTGTGGTGTTGCAGTGACTGATACTCCAGCGGCATTCAGCTAACAGCAGCTGGAACTCCACCAGCAACCAGGTGGGAAGGGACTTTCACTGGGAGCTTGGGAGGTGAACTCAGACAAAGAACTGCCCATCCTGCTGGTCTGTTTGATTTGACAAGGAGCAGAGACAGAGCAGCAGATCCCAGATGGACAGTGCGAGAACAGAGTGGATTTCATGGCCCAGTCAGCCCCCTAGAGCTGAATCAGGCACCATTTTGCCTAAGGAGGCAAAGGCAAAGGAAAGGACTGAGCATACTGAGCAAGGAGGAAACTCATTTCTGACTCAGTGAACTGCAGCAATGTGACATTCTACAGGTTCCACCCAAGACAGGTCTGGGTAGCCCTCAGATCTGACGGCCAGCAGATCAAGAACTCTAGTAGTGGTACATCAGGCACCATTTTGTACACTGTGGCAATAGCTTTAGGACTGCAGGGGACAACAGTGAACTGCGCATGTGCTGAGCTCGGGAGAACTCACTGAGTTCGTGGATTTCACTGGTCCCGCAGGAAAATAATACTGACTGTGGCATCATACAGGTCAAAATAGGTCCCTGTGGCACCCAGACCTAATGTCCAACAGGTTCCAACAAGATCAGTGCCACCAACAACTTAACTATATAGGACACCTGGTGTCTCTCTAATCCTGGTACCTGCTGCAACTGGAAGGGGGAGAAAGGTTGCAGAGACAACGGTGCAGCCTCAGCACAGTATCACAAGAGGTGGAGACTGTTGAGCCAGGAGCTGGGGCTGTGGAGACCACGACAGAAATCTAACAAAAGAATCCAGACTTGGGACCCCCTGGAGGGAGTGGCACAAATGTCTGCAAGCCAAAAGTTGTGTACCAACTGCAACAAGTCTCTTTCCTCTCACAGGAAACTCTGTAGACCTGTTAGTGACACAGCTGAGAAACCTGCTCCAAGGAGAAGACTCTGCTAACCAGAAGTACAATGACCAAGAGCAAAAAAACACACAAAGGCACAATGAATATGACTGAAAACTCCCCTGCAAAGGAGCAAAACCATATGCCAACCTCAGTGTTAACTGAGGAAGACATCGAGAAAATGGGGCACACAGAATTCATAAAACTCATTTTAAAGCTTCTGATCAACAATGAGAAGCACATACAAGAGTTCAAAGAAGTTAAGGAAGCAATAAAGCAAATCAAGACTGATATATCAGAAATTAAGAACACAGTAGAGGAAATCAAAAGTACAGTGGAGAGTCTCCAAAACAGAATGAAGCAAGCAGAAGAAAGAATCTCAGATTTGGCAGGTATTTCCTGTCATCAGGGTGACGCAAACAAAAAGCTGGAAGCAGAGCTGGATCAGGTCAAAAAAAGTATTCAAGAATTGAAAGACACTATTGAGAGGCCAAATACAAGAGTTATGGGAGTCCCAGAAGGAGCAGAAAGAGAAACTGGTTTTACAAATATATTTAATGAAATAATAAAAGAAAATTTCCCTAATCTGGAGAAAGAATTGGGAAGCAATACCCAGGAAGGGTACAGAACTCCCAATAGGCTTGATCAAAAGCACACCTCACCAAGACACATGTTCATCAAGCTCTCTTCAATTGAACATAAGGAAAAGATCCTTAAATATGCACGTGAAAAAATCAATTGACATGTAAAGGAATGCCAATTAAACTCACAGGAGATCTCTCACAGGAAACTGTACAGGCCAGAAGAAAATGGAGTGACATATTCCAGATTCTAAAAGAAAAAAAAATTGTCTGCCTAGGATAACATATCCAGCAAAGCTTTCTTTTGTCTTTGAAGATGAAATAAAATTCTTCCACAGTCAAGAAAAGTTAAAAGAATATGCCTCTTCCAAATCTGCCCTACAAAGGATACTTCAAGATGTTCTCTTGACAAAGAAGAGGAACAGCACCCAGCAAAACCAAAGGCAAATATGAAGAACATCCCAGTAAAATGACAACAGAAGACTAAACCAATGAACAACCCATTCCTAAAATGACAGGAACAAAGTACCATCCATACATATTAAACTCTGAATGTAAATGGCTTAAGCTCAATCAAACTTCATAGATTAGTAGACTGCATTAAAAAACAAAACCCATCTAATTGTTGTCTAGAAGAGATACATCTTACCAACAAAAATCAGTGGAAACTATATCACATGGGTTTTGAAGTTTTCTGTTAGTTTCATCTCTTCAAAACAGTTTCTTCTGATTAAATACTTCCATGACTCATAGATCATACAGGAACATCATTTTCTTCAAAAAGGTTCTTGATTTTCATTTCTTCAGCTACACGTTAATCATTTATTGGCATGCTATTTAACTTCTTGGTGTTCTTAATTTCTTTTTTCTGCCTGTTGTTGATTTTGTTTTGTGGTTTTTCATTTAAGGGGATGTATAGTAGCTGTGAAATGGAGACTGACATATGTAGTAACATGTTATTTAACTTCGTGGCATTGTAAATTTCTTTTTTTTTGCCTGTTGTTGATTTTTTATTATGCTTTTTCATTTGAGGGGATGTACAGTAGCTGTGAAATGGAGACTAACATATCCAGATGTGAGGATACAATGTAGTATGCATCTCTACTTCCAGATGGACTTACAATGAAACGGTTCACTATATCTCGACAATAGGATGCTGGAGTGTCTGCCATTGTCCATGCCCGCAATGATGGACAAATGACTGTGTATGAAGAACTATGTTTTAGTAATGATATAGAGGAACTAGGTTGGGAGGAAGGAATCGGGGAGGGGATAAGTGAAACGCCAGGAGCCTATGGAACTGCATCATAAAAATAATAATAGTAATAAAATGTGAAAAAAAGAAAGAAAATGTAAGCTCCATGGAGATGGTATGAAGATGCATTTTGCTAAATGGATTTCACTGGAAACTATTATGCTGAATGAAATAAACCAGTCCCAGCAAGACAAAAAAAAAAAAAAAAGAGCCAGAGCAGATAGCTGAACTCCATGTATTTTGATGTACTGCATTGGTGTCCTAACTGCTAAATCCAATGCCTGTCCAAATCTCTGCCACAGTTGTCTCCTACAAATACTCTTTTATTGCCAGAATCTTAGTCTCTTTAAAAGAAGCCTATGTCTTTCCTCCGTTTAGCTCAAACTCTAATTAACATTAAGTTAGGGATTCAGTCTTCTATTTGCCCAATGCTGTTAGTTATATAGAACTATAAACGACAGATATAACCCTTGACTTTGCATAGCTTACAATCCTAGTTTCAATGAGAACCCACACCAAACTAAATGCTTTGAAGACATTATTGGTAGGGTGTTTTGACTGATCATTGATCGATTGGCTGATTGCTTGTTTTCGCAATCATTCTGCCAATCGAGGAGTATTAATATCTTTATTTTGCATTTGCAGGTTACTGAGATGATTAGAGTAGGATCAGGATTTAAATCTGACATGACCTGTCTGACTACATAATCATGCTATTAGTTTCTTATGACTTCCCTCAAAAATAATCTACAGGATTGGGTTTATTACAGCAGTGAGATCTACCACTCTCTTCCATCAGCCCCTTTGTACCAATTCAGCATCTTTGTGAGGCTTGCTCACTACCTCCAACTAGAAGCTGAAGTATAAATGTAAGTCAAGGTATAGGCAGTAGGCAGAGAGGAGACATTCTGTGTACTAACAGTATCTATGAAAAGCTCAGTAGGCCAAAAATTCTGTTACATCCATCAAAGAAAGCTCACTGTATATTGCCATGTAGCGAGATACCTCTAAGGCTGCAGCCTGCAAAGTTGCTGTAACTTTTAGCTAAATAGTTGCAATCAACTTGGCCAAAAGAGGACTCTTTCTGTTCATTAGAAATCTCTTTGGTTATAAGTAAGTTCCAAAATGAAAGAGTAACAGCATAGAGGCAGCTCGATTGGGACTTCAACTGAGTTTGGAATGTCCCTGGCAACAAGGATTCTCAGCAAGCCTTCACCAAGTGCCAGCTGGTGGGTGAGCTGTCCCCATATTCAAAGGACTCCCTCGATTCTGCTCACTCAGTTGTGTTTTTGAATGGTGTCTGTGATTATAAGGATCGGTGTCTGCTGATCCACCCCTGAGTTTTCACTTAGATTGCCAAGTGCAAATCAGTACACTTCTGAGAAATTGGTGACAGGTTCAACACTTGACCTGTGTCTCTCTTCAAGTCAATGGATCAACAACCTGTGCGCTATTGGATGAACCCTAAACTTATTTCCTCAAATCAGGGAATCACATCTAATGTTGCATTTTTAATTATATAATTGACTTCCAGCATGGAGAGTTAACTTAAATGGAAACCTTCATGGGCTCCATGCAATGACTCAGCGACTAAATCCTCACCTTGCACGCACCAGGAATCCATATGGGTGCCAGGTTGTGTCCCGGACTCTCCACTTCCCATTCAACTCTCTGTAGCCTGGGAAAGCAGTTGAAGATGGCCCCAAGCCTTGGACCCCTGCACCCACGTGGGAAACCTGGAAGAAGCTCCTGGTTATGGGCTTCGGATCAGCTCAGCTTTGGCTGTTGTGGCTATTTGGGGAGTGAACCAACATATAGAAGAGCTTTCTTCCTGTTTTTCCATCCCTCTGTAAATCGCCCTTTCCAAGGAAAATAAATGACTTTCAAAACAAAAAAAAAAAAGAAAGAAAGAAAGAAAAGAAAAATGTCAAGTATTGTTTGTAAAATTTGTATTAATATGAAGAGAACAGATTTGTTGTATTTCAAAGAGAATTATAAAAAGGTAAACATATTCTCCTACTTCCTTTAGTCCTTCTCCTTCGTTCCTTTTTATGTAATCATTGCAAAAACATGATTTCAACCCCTTCTATAATTACAGGCTTCATCCACCACTAAGCATAATATATGACAAGTAAGAAAAGCAGAAAGACAGTATTTCCACAGGAGTATAAACAAGCTCTAAAACCAAGAATAGAATCAGAAGATATCCATTTCATTTCTATATGTTCTTTGCATTCTGTATTATGTACCATGTATCAGAGAGAACATATGGTGTTTGACTTTTTGGGGATAGCTTGTTTCACTAAACATAATGGATTCCAGTCACATCCATATTTTAAGGCCCATAGTGTATAATTTCCTCCATAAAATGTAATTCTGTTTGTAGCCAGGATTGGGCTTCTTTGTTTGCTATTACTCTCATACTTTTGTAAACTATGGGATGTGCACATAGTTTTGATCAAAGGTCTCTCTGTATAGTATAAAACTAGTGAGTTTTTACAGTAGAAAACAAATTGATATTCCCCAGAATTGATTAATTCACACACCTGCTAAATCGTCACATGATTCTTCATAGTTTGCATTTGGTCCATGACCATACTCACTAGCCAAGCATGACTACTTAAAGTTCAGATAAAGGTGAAATATTATCAAAGCCACAATTCCTTAGTCACCCTAGGACTATTTCATGCACTCAATGTCACATGTAGCTAGTATATATTTCATGTTGCAAAGTGCAGATATAGAACATTTCCATCATCGCAGACAGCTTAATTTTAATAGCATTAATTTTCATGATGAAGCAATTGTCACTGTATTGAGATATTTACATTAATTATAAATTGACTAAGTACCCAGAAAAGAGTGGACTTCTACTCTCGAGAATGGTCTACGAAGGTAGACATGTGTACAATGGTAAATTTGGACCAGTGCAAGGGTACTAACACTTGAATTATGGAAAAAAATGCACAGGAACTTTAACAGGAGCTGGAAAGGCTTATTTTTGAAGGTGTCACATGAATTTTTTTATTTTGCTTGCTTTCTCTTAAAAAAAGTAACAAGAAAATAATTAATAATTGTCCAGGCTGCTTAGAAGAGGGAGAGGAGAAATGCAATAGAATCAGTTCAGTTGACTATGAGTAAAGGGACTGAAGTGAAAGATTTGTATCTAAATATGGTCTATGAGTATTGATTCTGCTTTACTTTGAATGGGACATAGTTGATATGTACCAATGCGGTGTTTTAATATATACGTAGGGCATGGCACGGTGGCCTAGCAGCTAAAGTCCTCGCCTTGAGTGCATTGGAATTCCATATGGACGCTGGTTCTAATCCCAGCAGCTCCACTTCCCATCCAGCTCCCTGCTTGTGGCCTGGGAAAGCAGTTGAGGACGGCCCAATGCATTGGGACCCTGCACCCACGTGGGAGACCTGGAATTGTTCCTGGCTCCTGCCTTCAAATTAGCTCAACTCCAGCCATTATGGCCACTTGGGGAGTGAACCAACGGACCGAAGATCTTCCTCTCTGTCTCTCCTTCTCTCTGTATATCTGCCTTTCCAATAAAAATAAATAAATCTTTTAAAAAATAATATACATGTAGTAA
The DNA here is from genome assembly GCF_030435755.1 of Ochotona princeps. NCBI lineage: Eukaryota > Metazoa > Chordata > Mammalia > Lagomorpha > Ochotonidae > Ochotona > Ochotona princeps. The sequence goes on along the minus strand of NC_080865.1, from coordinate 63,672,528 downwards.
TGATTACTACTGTCAAGTAGATTAGCAATTCCATCATCCCACATAGTGTGTGTGTGTGTGTGTGTGTGTGTGTGAAGAGTACTTAAAATCTGTTGTACCAAAATTTCATTCTATAATATGATTAACCACAGTCTTCCTGCCATAAATAGATCTTTACACATGTTCATCCTATATAGCTGCCACATTGTACCATGTAAATTACATAACCATATTTCTATCTCTTACTTGCCTCTGGTAAGCACTATTCTACTCTTCTATTTCTATGTATTGGACTTATTTTAGATTTTCATATAAATGAGATCATGCTGTATTTTTGTTTCTGTGTCTGGCTTATTTTGCTTAGAATAATATGTTTGTATTTGTTGCTGGCATGTACTTATAGAGCTCACATTTCAAAGTCTAATTTTTTAAAAATTCCTTTATAAAACTTTACAGTTCAGGTTATTTTAATATTCATGATGAAAATGTTGTTATGACTTTCCTTGTGATTTGAGGATTGTTTGAAGATAAGGTTGAAATCAAACTATTTCTGCCAGGCTAATATTTCTTTCTTTACATATACCAGAGACTTACATTATCAATTTATAATTAGATACAGAGCTATCCACTGTCAGGTTGTTTGTGTCCACTGAGTAGTACTATCCCTCTCGGCAAATTTACAAAGGAAGTCAAATTAGAGGCACAAGTCTGCCTTAGAAAGTCTAAAATCTAAGCAATAGGAGTTGGCTGAAAAAATTTCTGATAGCTATGACAGACATGACAGCCTGACACATCTATCTGAATTTACTTAGGTGATTCTTAAATACAAAGCATATCATGTTGTTCCTGGGCTAATTTCTTTTTTTCTAGGTTCGTAAGTCCGAATTCCTATACCTGACATTTAAGACGCCTTAATCAAATGGCATTTACTTAGTTAAATTTATCTTCCGTTAGAGTATGTAGCAAAAAACACTTGGATGCAGCCATTTTGATGTGACCATTTTACCATAGCTATTTTGATGCTAAGGCCTTTTGATGATGTTGGCTGGACAAGATTGTTTTAACATAAAGATATTTGAAACAATCCAAAACACAAACCATTAAACTGTCAGTCCTTTTTTCTTTTAAAATGATCAAACGTGACATGTTAAATATTTAACTTCTAATCTGTTTCACAACAACCCAAGCACATTCTACTCTTTCCCCTATGGCTTGATGAGTAGATGCCAATTTATTAAATGAACCAATGAGTGAATGTTGCAACCTTGTTCTATACATTTACTATAGCTATAATTCCTGCATAATTCATTGTGAAATCACCTTCCTTTAATGCAAATCTTATTATAAGTAGCTTCATAGGGTGTTTTTTCCTCAGCTGACTAATTTAAATGTCTTCTGGTCATTTTTTTAGTCTCTATGTATGTCGTCTGGTAGGTAATCCATCAAACAGTCTGATTTCCAGCAGATTTTTTTTCTTCCTGCAAACTGCTCAAGGAACCACGGGAAGTATCCAAGTCTTATTATCTTTTTCAAATTAGAGCTCGGTGTTTAAAATAAGGCAATACCTGTATTATTCCCAGCATGAATTCAGACTCATGACATTTAACAAAATTATATCAGCCCAGTGGTATTTTACCCTAAAGTGATTCTCTCCCTTTTGTTCATTCTGATGAAGTTATACCATGAATGGGAGCTAGTGGTCTTCATTAAGATTTTGGCATCTTGGCAATACAATGCAATATTGACAGAGCATGTTCTCTTTTGTCCTCATTCACTATTTGACGCTTGCTTGTGCATCACTTCTCCTGTGTTTCATGTCATTGTGTTCTATTCATTTTCTTCCATAATCTCTTATATTTTTGGCTAGATCATCTTTCCCTTCTACTTGTCAACTCTTCTCATGGTAGTGACCCCAATGTTTCTCTGCTCTATGTCACAAAAGCACCTCATAATCTTCTAAAAACTAATCTCATATCTCCATCTCCTGTCCTTAGCTAAAGGGAAACTTTTGAGGGTGAGTGGCAGAACTGCCACCATTGTTGTGCTGAGCTGGGGGTGTGTGGCGCTGGCTCATGGGGCCCTGAGGATGTGGGCTTGATGGGTCATGTGGGAACCTGAGACCTCACATCTAGGCAGATGAAGTGAACCCAGGGATTTCCTCATGTGCTTCACCTGGGCGAGGTGAGGAGAGGGGAGGGGAGGGAAGAGCCCCAGGTCAGTATGCTGCTTTGATGTGTTGGTAGACCAGGCCTGGAGAACTTCAATGGGCCTGGAACTTGGGTGTATGAAAGGGTAAGGCACCAGGTCAGCACATGTGCCAGGAGCTCTGGACTAGGACCAGCACGCCACCCACTGGGCTTCAGAAGGCTAGGCTACAGAACCCATGTGCTCCTGGGCACAATGATTATAGATTGATTAGGGAAAAGGGGAAAAGGGATATGGAGGAGGAAGGGCTGCTGTGGCAGTGTGTTGAAGTTCAGCACTCACGGATACTGGAGCTGGGAACAGGCTAGGCAGTTTCAGACTGCAGCATCTGCATGTGCATCCAAGAATAGAGTGTAAAGTGTGCTGGCCTGCAACACCCACCAGCTCATACAAAGGCTAGGACGGAGGGGACAGGCTATGCTGGGTAAGGACCTAGCACCTGCTGGCATGTGTGAGACCTGGATCTGGGAGCGGGCTGGGTGGAGGAACTTGGGAAATTCCCCTGGTGGGTCATACTCCTGCTGGTGAGCACACGGTTTAGGCCTAAATGTTGGTCAGACTGGGGCAAGGCTGTTCCAGCTGTAGGTAAGTGTGTGGGTTGGTTTTGGAAGGGGCAGATTTGGCAGGGCTAGGCCAAACTTCAGCCTACTGGCATGTGCAGGAGTCAGGCTACAGTGCGGGTCATGCTACCATAGTGCGGGTCATAGGCTACCATACCTATTGGTTTGCATGTACCAGGGATGGGAGCAGACTGAGCAGGGCAAGGTTGCAGCACCCACCAGCAAGATTTGGGACTAAAGGAGGGATAGGATAGGTTATACAGCATCATCTGAGGTCAAATTCTGAGAGAGGTAAGACATTATGCCAAGCTGAATCAGAGCAGCCACTGCTACATGCAAAATATGAGTCTGGGAGTAGACCTGGTTGGAGAACTAAGAGGACGCTTCAGCTGGGTGCTAGTTCCCACTGGTGAACAAGGGATAGAATGTGGACTGCGATCTGGTCTGAAGATGACTGTAGTGTTTCTTGGCATGGGTGTGGAGGACTTAGTCTGGGATACACCAGAATGGGTTAGACTCCAGTACCAACTGGTGTTTATGAGTTGTGTCTGGGTATGGACTGGGTTTGGCTAGGCTGTAGCCACCAACAGTAGGAACTGGAGTAGATGTAGACCAGTCAGAAAAGGCCACTGTTGCTTCTAGGACAGGAGGTTGACTAAGCTGAACTGGGCCATGGGCCCACCAGGTGTGTGAGAGATGTGGCATTGGGAGAGGTTCTGATGGAGGAGCTTGAGCAACTCTTCTGTTGGGACACAGTCCCTGAAAGTGAGCACAAGAACCAAGACAAGGAACAGCTCAGACAAGGCCAGGTTATGGTATCTACTGGCATCCATTTGGCTCAGGTCTGGGGGTAAGACATGCTGGGCCAATTCATATCACCTGTTGGCAGATTCGAGAACCAGAATGAGGACAAGCCAGGTCAGGCTGCAACACCAGCCATTCACACTAGGGCTGGGACTAAGGTTTGGTTGAGCTGGGCTAGGCTGTAGCTTCCAATAGTAAGAGTTGGAACTGAGGGTAGGCCAGGCTGGGTCAGGTTACAGCACCCACTGGTAAATGCCAGGGTGAAAGGCCATGCCAGACTGGGCTGCAGTGCCCAGCCGGCACACATGAGACCCAAGGGTGGAGAGGTGAGCCCATTGGAGGGTTGCAGGGGGCTCCCCTGCTGGGCTAATACTGCCATTGGTGAGTGTAAGATCTGGGATCAGGGGCATACCAGGCTGGGAAGGGCTATAACATCTATTTGCCTTCATGTTAGCTGGGTTACTGGAAAAGCCAGGCTGGGCTGACTGTACCCACTGGTGCATACATAAGTCAGGGTGAGTGTGGGTTGGTTAGGTTTTGCCACAGCATTAGCTGTCAAGTGCTGGTACTGGGGGCAAATTCTGTCAAGCTAAACTTCAGAACCACAAGGAAGTGCAAGATCTGGGAGTGAGAGTAGGCACAGTAGGGAAACTGTGGGCACCTCTCTCTTGGGTTTTCACTCCCACTGATGGGAGTGGAGCATGGCTAGACAGAGTGGCATCTGCCAGCAAGAGTGTAGGCAGGAGAGTCTGGCTGGTTAGGTTTATTAGGCCCCAATGCCCATCGCCATGTATGAGAGCTGACTGGGATGTGAAACAGATTGGACCAGTCTGCTGTATATACTGGAAAGCATGGGAACCAGGGCAGGGGGCAGGCCTGGAGGGGGTAATTGGGGGCCGCTCCAACTAGACTGCAGCTCCCACTGCCATACGTGAAGCCCTAGTGTGTGGTGGGCAGGATTGGGCTGGGCTGTAACACCCATTGGTTTGCATAGGAGGGAGGGCTAAAGACAGAATTGACCCAGTAATTTTAACCACCAGTGTGCACATAGGCTGTTGTGGGTGACAGAATCATGTAGACCTTCTATTGGCAAGCACATGCAAGAATCAGGTGTGGGATCACCTCAGATGATGTTCCTTTGGGGTTCCTACCATCTGAACCACTAAACTCAAAACTCCAACCCTTTGGAGAATTGCAGGTTAAATGGTCTGACTGTGAAATGCATGTGTCAGAGCTGGGCCTCCTCAGTGGCTTAGGCACAGCATTGGACAAGCATCCCCAGATGCACATGGAGAATATGGCATTACATTGGAGTCTGCAGAGGACACCTGGTACTATAGCAGAAGATGGAGGGCAAAACAAATTTATCAACTATCCCAGCCAAGGGTTGACAGTGAAAATCTGGGCAAACGGAGACTCTAAGGTGGACTATGTCAACCAGTGGATCCTAGAGAGGATTCATCATGTTTGGAGTGGCAAGGTCAACAGGAAATTAGAACTACTGAACAATCAAAATCCCTTAAGCAGGACTCACATTAGGGACTGTGCGATGACATCAGGTGATGTCTGCTATCCCATGGTAGAGAGGTAGTTGGGAGGCTGGGTGCGGCTTCTTTCTTTATCTCCTCCCTTCCCCCAGATACAGAAAGACAAAAAAAAAAAAAAAAAAAAGAAAAGAAAAAAAGAATGTGGAAGCAATGGTCTCATCCACTTTCCTCTAACCCTTTACCTTTCCCACCCTACTCAACTATGTAAACATCATCAAAAATAAAATTTAAAAAAGATTTATATTTGTTTATTTGAAATGCAGAGTTACTCAGAGAGGAAGAGATAAATCTTTCATCTGCTAGTTCATTCTTCAAATGATTGCAATGGCCAGGGTTGTCAGTCTAAAGCCCAAAGCCAACCATTTATCTCAGATCTTCCACATGGAAGCAGAGGCCCAAACACTTGGACCATCTTCTGCTTTTTCAGGCACATTAGCAGGGAGCTGAATTGCAAGTGGAAGCTGGGGCTTAAATCTCCAGGCCTAATTTATTACACCACAACTCCAGTCCTTATGCAATATTCTTTAACATAGAAAATGTCATCACAGTATATGGATATCTGCAAGCCTCAAAATTAGAAATCATTTGGATTCTCTCTTTTCTTTACATTGTTGTGCAATCTGTCATCAAATCCTGCGATGTATCCTTCCTGAAAATGCTTACGTTACGTACCTCGCTTTTGTCCTTTTCATCCTAATCCTGTCCATCATATGTCAATTGCCATAACCCCTTAACATATGTCGTTTGAACAGTGTTACCCTTTTACAATCCATTATTTGTGGTGTCAAAAGGTGATTAAGTTTTTGATTGAAATATTTTCTTGTTACTGTTTAAGACCTTTTTAAAAACAGAACTTTTAATTTTTTTTATTGGAAAGGCAGATTGACAGAGAGAAGGAGATGGGGAGAGAAAGATCTTCCACCCACTAGTTCACTCTCAAATTGGCAATAACAACCAGAACTGAGCTGATCCAAAGCCAGGATCCAGGGACTTCTTCCAGGTTTCCCACATGAGTGCAGGGTCCCAAGGCTTTGGGCCATCCTCAACTGCTTTCTTAGACTGCAAGCAAGGAGCTGGATAGGAAGTGGAACAGTCAGTACATAAACCTACACCCATATGAAACATTGGTGTTGCAAGGTGAGGAGTTAGCCACTAGGTCACTGTGCTGGACCCTTTAAGATGATAAGTTTAAGTGAATTATTTCTCACTCTTGTTAAGACAAAAAAAAAATACTTTCAAAGAAAGATGGATTTACTTGAAAATTCAGATTTACAAGGAGAGATGGGAGACAAAGATGTCTTCCATCTGCTGCTTCACTCCCTAAATGACTGCAATGGCTAGAGATGGGCTGGTCCGAAGCTGACAGCAAGGAGCTTTTTCCATGTGTCCCACATGGATGGCCCAAAGGACTTGGGCCATCCTTTGCTGCTTTCTCAGGCCATAAACAAGTAGCTGAATGAGAAGTGAAGCAGCCCCAGGACATAAACTAGCACTCATATGGGATGCTGGTGCTGCAGGGTGGAAGAGTAGCTGCACTGTTCAAAAATAGCAATCTTTTCTTTTAAGATTTATTTATTATTATTGGAAAGTCAGATATACAGAGAGGAGGAAAGACAGACAGGAAGATCTTCTGTCCACTGATTCACTCCCCAAGTGGCTGCAATGGCCAGAGCTGAACCAATCCAAAGTCAGGAGCCCAGAGCCAGGAACCTCCTCTGGTTCTCCTATTAGGATGCAGGGTCCCAAGGCGTTGGGTTGTCCTCAATTGCTCTTCCAGGCCACAGGCAGGGAGCTAGATGGGAAGCAGGGCTGCCAGGACACAAAGCCGCACTTATATGGGATACCGGAATGTGCAAGTCGAGGACTTCTGCCACTAGGCTCGGTTGCCAGGCCTAATCCAATATTTTATTTGTAAGATTCACTTTATTTATTCAGAAGACATATTTATAGAGACAGAGACACATATACACACAGAAAGAGATCTTCTAGCTATAGTTCACTCCCCAAATGACTGCAGTCATCATTGCTGAACCAGGCTGAAGCCAGGAACTAGTAACTTCTTCTGGGTACCCCATTTGAGTGTCAGGGACCCAAACACTTGGATTATCTTTTGCTTTTATCCTAGGCTCATTAGTCGGGAACTGAATGAGAAGTGGAGAAAGCAGGTCTCAAACCAGTTCCCATATGGAATCCAACACTGCCTCAGGCAGCTTAGCTCATTATAACACTACACCAAACCCATTAAAATCCTTAAGGTAGCTTGAATAACTTTCCATGATCTGGGCTTTGTCAAATTCTCAAGTTTCATTCCAGGATGCTTTTTCTTTTTGTTTTCACTGTGTTTCACTTTTTTAAGGAGTTTATTTGAAAGGTAGAGTCTCTCACACACACACACACACACACACACACATCTTCCAACTGCTGTTTCATTTCCTAAATTGTCTCAAAAAGCCAGCCCAAAGCCTGGAACCTAGAACTCCATCTGAGTCACCTACATGGGTGCAAAGTCATGAAAACTTGGGCCATCTTCTGTGGTTTTTCCAGGTGCCTTATCAAAGTGCTAGATTTGAAGTAAAACAGTCAGAAATTGAACAAGTGCTTACCTGAGAGGCAGTTGTTATAAGAAGTAGCTTAATCTGCAGGGCGATGATGATAGCCTCTCAATGAGTTTTCTGAATATAAGAATATATGGGGCCTGGCACGGTGGCCTAGCGGCTAAAGTCCTCCTCGCCTTGAATGCCCCGGGATCCCATATGGGCGCCGGTTCTAATCCCGGCAGCTCCACTTCCCATCCAGCTCCCTGCCTGTGGCCTGGGAAAGCAGTTGAGGACGGCCCAAAGCTTTGGGACCCTGCACCCGCGTGGGAGACCTGGAAGAGCTTCCTGGTTCCAGGCTTCAGATCGGCGCGCACCGGCAGTTGCGGCTCACTTGGGGAGTGAATCATCGGACGGAAGATGTTCCTCTCTGTCTCTCCTCCTCTCTGTATATCTGACTTTGTAATAAAATAAATAAATCTTTTTTTTAAAAAAAGAACATATGTATTCCATCATTCTGTGGAAAATGTTCAGGCATTTTTGTCTTGAATATTCCTCTTCTTTCTGGAATTTGTTATAAACTCTTCTTTGGGTACTTCGATTCTATCCTGAATCTGTCCAGTATTGGATCTCTGCCTCTCTAGGTTATGCTATGGATTATTTTATTAGCATCTGCTGATTTTTTGCTGTTGTGAACTTGAACTTTTGATAATAGTTGTTTATATACATGCATATTAATCATTATGTTTTGTAATTTTGGGATTTTGATTTTGTGTCTACGATGATTGTATTGTGGTGACCACACGTGGCAATCTTGGAATGAAAGTGTACCCTTCTGGAGACAGTTGGTGTTTTAGTTTACTTCTGAAGATACCTCAGAAATGTCATCAAATGGGATTATATGTTATGCCAATTTGTTTTGATATTGCTGGAATGCACTGATGTACAACCTTTGAGGGAAGACCTGCAAAATGAATTTTCAGCTAAGAAAACAATTTTGTAATCTAGAATATACGACAACTTAGACAACATCCTTTGTTTATGAGTTTGTTTGATTTCTCCTTGTGTATTTTTGCATCCAAGGAGTAGACTATAGAATATATTGGGCTTATAAAGGGATTTAGATTTTGTTTAGATCAATTTATTTGAAAGACAGAACTACACAGAGGTAGAGAGAGAGAGATATTAATAGACTCTTCCATCTGTTGATTCATTCCCCAAATGGCTACAACAGATAGCAGATTTGGGCCAGGCTAATGCTAGGAGGCAAATACACCATTGTGGTCTCCCACCTGGATAGCAGAGATCCTAAGGACTTGGGACATCTTTTTGCCTTTTGGTGTGCATTAGTAGCAAGCTGGATGGGAAGTGGAGAAACCAGGACTCAAACTAGCAGTTTTGCATTGGATGCTGTCATCACAAGAGGTGGCTTCACTTGTGCTATAATACCAGTCCCAAGTCTCAGTTTTAATTTCTTGCTTCTGTCCCTATTTAGTCATTAAACTTTTGCTTAAATAAAATCCTATTTCTGGAGGACAATAAACATACTCAGCTCATCTAAAGTGTAAATTCATTCTTTCATTTATTCAACAAATCTTTAGTGGTGCTTAATCTAACAAATTTACTTTGAATGTGTAACACAATATTCTTATTTTCTTTAATTCTCCTTTGATGTAGCTGTACATGCTTCCTGTTCCTCATTAATGAATGAAATAATATTTTTGTGTATTCTCACTTTACACTTATAAGAATGTCATGTTTATAAACTTCATTAATTATGTATTGACAGGCCTCCAACAACTTCTTTTATTGTAAGTTCTGATGTACACATAAAAGGATGTTTGTAATACTTCATATGACATAACTAGATGCTTTATAGTAAGAAGTTTCCCATTTATACAATGCTCCATGTTTCCAGAAGAGACCTCATTTGCTGCAAATACACTGATCTAGTTTCTCTTTTATTAAATTTTCCAAACTTCTACCCTCTGAAACTATTGAGAAACTTCTTATTTCTTAGAATTTTCACTCTAACCCCTATGTATTTTATTTTTTTAAAGATTTATTTATTTTTATTACAAAGTCAGATATACAGAGAGGAGGAGAGACAGAGAGGAAGATCTTCCATCCGATGATTCACTCCCCAAGTGAGCACAACAGCTGATGCTGTGCAGATCTGAAGCCGGGAACCAGGAACTCTTCCGGGTGTCCCACGCGGGTGCAGGGCTCCAAATCTTTGGGCAGTCCTCGACTGCTTTCCCAGGCCACAAGCAGGGAGCTGGATGGGAGATGGAGCTGCCGGGATTAAAACCAGCGCCCATATGGGATCCCAGGGCATTCAAGACAAGGACTTTAGCCGCTAGGCCACCGTGCCAGGCCCCCCCTCCCTATATTTTAGCTTCCTTAACTTCTACTCAACTCTTAAATCTCAAAAGTTATTTCTAGGGCAGGTATTTAAATAAGTGTCCTATATTGGAATGACAGAGTTTGACTTCTGCTACCTTTTCTTGAATCCAGGCTCTTCCTAATGCAAACTCGGTGAAATATCAGTGATGGCTCAAATACTTGAGTACCTGTCACACAAATGGGAAACCTGGATGGAGTTCCTAGGTCCTGACCAAATTTACCCATTTCAGGCTTTTGGGGAGTGGGTCAGTGAATGAGAGCCTGCTCACTCCCTTTCAAGTAGAAAAGAAATTACTTCATTTTTTTTCCCCTGAACTTCTCCTACCCCTTTGAACTATCTTAGGCTCTGGATCCTCTGGTACATACCTCACCTGTACAATTCCTTTACAAGTATTTTTCAAAATTCTAATTCATTAACTAAGCAATACATTGCTTGCCATCAGTCTTCTCATATAATTGTAACACCATTTCAGAGACAGCAGAGACCATGTGCCATTTTTCTCACAATTTCTTTTTGCTTAGTTCCTATCTCAGTCCTTGTAACAAGGTACCAGTTTGTTAGGGTTGTATGTGATGAATTAAAAATCTTTACTTTTTGTCCTTCTCCTTGAGTGACCCAATCATTCCTGTGACTTCAATTAACCTCTACGTTGATAACTTCTCAAATGTTTACCTCATCATTAAGTTACAGTCCCATATTTCCAGTTGTCTCTTAAAAGATCCATAGCTGAAAGTATAGATGCTCTACACTCAATGGATTCAAAGCTTTAGTCACTTTCTATTTCTATAGATCTGAATCTGCTTTTCTATTTCCTATAAGGTCAATATCTACACAGTTGTAAATGTCAGAAACTAAGAACCAACCTATATGCTTCTATTTATTTTTAAAATGTAGTTGAAAGGGGGAGATAGATAGATAGATAGGGCGAAATTTGCAGCTGCTGTTTCACTTCCCAAATGCCAGATCATAGTCTAAAGTCAGGAGACAGGAATTCAATATGGATTCAATATGGTTTTTCCACATGGATGTCAGGGAATCAACCTGTGGACCATGAATACTATCCTCCAAGGTGCACCCTAGCTGGAAGCTGGGCTAGAAATTTGAGCTAAGACTCAAATGGAGATACTACAACATGAGCATCCCAAGTTGTGGTTTACCTGCTGCACCAACCTCAGTGCCTGTATGTTTTTTTCCTAAATTAGTAATTAAATCTTGCTGATTCTGTCTCCCAGAAGCTTATTCTTTCTTGCTCCTTTTCTGTCCCTGTTTAGTTCTTCATTTTCTCTCATTTTCTTGTTCTGCTAGTACTCATTTTCTGTCTTAGAAACAGTAATCAGTTATTGTTTTGTATAACAAAGATTCATTCAATTCCTCAGATCCAAAACATGCAAAGGTTTCAAAAATACAGTGCCCCATTACCTTCAAAGTAAAATTAAAATTTACAAGAAACCTCACAATCTGTTTTTCTATTTTCATCTCATTGGTAAACTCTATACTGCAGGAACAAGGCTGTATGCTTATTCTTGAAGATATTACATTTCTATGCCCCCATGCCTTTGTTCAAGTATCCCTAACTACAGTGCGTTCCCTACCCATTTTCTTCATTTGGTAAAATCACACATGTATTTGCAAGATGCACTTCAAAATCAAACCTTTTCTGTAAAAACTTTCCTATTGCCTGATATTCCAGGTATCCCAATCACTTGTCGAGCTAAATTATTCTTCCGCTTTGTTTCCTTTACAGCACCGCTTTCTGTCGTATTTTGTACATATTCTGACAGAAAATGTCATCCCAATTGTAGTAAGTGCATAACCAAGAAGTTCAGACACGTTTGGACATGTTCTGATGAACTGATGAGGCCGATTCAACTGAAATCTATTTTCTGACGACTCTTTTGAAAAGTACCTCCAGCTGTGTCCACTGCTGGGGTTCAAACATATCTGGGCTTGTCAAGCAAACCTAAAGATGGACCAAGCAAAATGCCATTTGGAACAAACAATGAAGAAGAATTGTAATAGAATGTATTTTTAAAAAGAAATGGAAAGATGCAACTAATATACCAATATAGTTGTAATTTACATGGGGACACTTCTTTTAACATAATACACCCCTGCTATTCAAAATGGTAGGGGGCTAGATAGAGGCCCAGCATCAGAAGTTAAAAGTTGAGAGTTAATAAAAGTTAGTCCTCATGGTGGAAGGCAATTTAAGGGAGGCCATTGTTGTGGATTAGCCTCCTCCACTAAGCATCAGTAGATCACAAAAAATCAAAATGGAGTCCCTTGTACTAATTTCTATGCAATCAAACTGAACTTGTTTCTGAACAAAACAAACAAAAAACCCTAGAGATTTCAAGCAACTTGAGTCAGCATAACACAGAAGATTCTGTTTAAATGTTTTAAAGAAACGGTCTTGACTGACTTGTTATTTTTGATTTCTGTGTCTGCTTTGTTCAGATCTCTAATCATAGACCCCACTTCTCACAACTTATGAAAGTAGTTGTTCTATTTTATAGCATGAGATGTGATCCAACTCTATAATTACAAACAAAAGTGAATTAGATCCTTGTTTCACGTTTTATATAATTGTATCTTTTCACAAATGTTATGTTGACCCAATTTGTTCCCATAGGCTGTTAAATCTCATAAATTCTTTTAATATCAGCAATATTTTTTAAGAAGACATATTTATTTTGAAAGTAGAGTGATAGAGGGAGAGATATAGAACTGGCAGCTTCTAGGTTATTTTACAAAGGTTAGGGATGGGCCATGTAAATCCAGGAGTTTCAAATTCCCTTGGAATCTCCCAGTTACTGATAGCATTTTTCTACTGCTTTCCCAAATGCATTAGCATGGAGTTGGAGCAGAAGTAGAGGAGCCAGGACTCAACAATGCTCCACTATGGGATGCTGGCATAGAAAGTGACAGCATAACCCACTGTATGACACCAGTCCCTAGCAATATGTTTTAAATGGTTATTTTTACCTGTTTTCCATTTTCCACAAACAGTGAATGTATATGGAGGTCTATTTTGTTCATTTGTTTTTATCAACATTTCTGACTGTTCCTTCTTTGATTCCCCTTTTCAATCTTTCTTATCTCCATCACCTCTCTAAATTGCAGACATCCAAGTCTAAGTTTCATTTTTTTCTCTTCAATTTTCATTCATATTTTGCATAATCTAATTTTGTCTCATATCTTTAAAATATCCTCTTTATGTGAATAACTCTTAAAATTTATTCTACAAGGAAGAATCAAGATGGAGAAATAGGATAAGGACATGTTTAAATAGCTGGAGAATTGTTAGCCAAAGTGAAGCCAGGAGAGCACATTCCAGGAAATAGGAGAGGATAGGCCAATAGCAGAGAGGCACTTGGAGATTTACAGACACGAGAAAGTAGCAGAGACAACAGTGTGGTGTTGCAGTGACCAGATATCCCAAGAAAAATCAGCAACCAGTGATTTGAGATCCACCAGAGGTCTGAGTTCCACCACTAACCATGTAAGAAATGGAGTTTAACGGGCGCTCAACAGACCCTAGCAATGAAATGCCTGTTCTGCTAATTTATTTGATTTGACAAGGAGCCAAGACAGAACAGCAGACCCCAAACACGTGGTGCAGGAGTAGGGTAGATTTCATAGCCAGATCCTCACCAGAGTTGCATCAAGTGCCATTTTGTGTAAAGAGGCAAAAGTTGTGGGACAAGATTGCACATGCACTAAGATGGGAGGAAACTCATTGCTGGCTCAGTGCATTGCACTGATGAGGCAAACTATAGGTTCAACCCAAAATAGGTCTGCATAGGACCCAGATCTAACAGCCAGCAGATCCAGAAGGCACAGAAAGAGAAGCTGGGTTTAAAAATGTACTCAGTGAAATAATAAAGGAAAAATTCACTAATCTGAAGAAAAAATTGAGAAACAGAATACAGAAGGAACATAGAACTCCCAACAGGATTGACAGAAAATGACCTTCACCATGACACATGATAATCAAGCTCTCTTACAGTTGAATATAAGAAAAAAAAACCCTTAAATATGCCCTTGAAAAAGTCAACTGACATATAGAGGAATGACGATCAGACTTACAGCTTATTTATTGGAGGAAACTCTACAGATCAGAAGAGAATGGAGTAATATATTCCAGATTCTAAAATTAAAAAAAAAGTTAGTCCGGAAAAACGTACCTAACAAAGATTTCCTTTGTCTTTGAAAATGAAATGAAATTCTCCACAGCTAAGAAAAGCTCAAAGAACACTCCTCTTTCAGACCTACCCTATAAATAATCCTTAAAGAAGTTCTCTTGAAAAAGAAAAGGAATAGCACCCACCAAAATAAAAGAGAAATGTGAAGAAACACTAGAAGACTAAATCAAGCAATGAACAACCTATTACTAAAATGATAGGACCAAATTACCACCTATTCATACAAACCCTGATTATAAATGGCTTAAACTCATTAATCAAATATCATAGATTAGTTGACTAGATCAAATAACATCTATCTGTTGCCTACAGGAGACACATTTCACCAACAAAGATCAGCAGAAACTATATTTCCTGGATATTGATGTTTTGTATTTATCATTTCTTTAAAACAGGTATTTTTTTCATATTACATTCCTCACTGACTCACAGGTCATATTGTAGCATCTTTTTTCTTCAAAAAGATTCTTTTTTTTTTCATTTCTTCAACAATATATTAGTCATTCAGTAGCATGTTATTTAACTTCATGGCATTGTTAATTTCTAATTTTCTTCCTGTATATTTTGTTTTATGACTTTTCATTAAAGTGATGCGTAGTGACTGTGTAATGGACACTATCATATCCAGACATGAGGATACAATGCAGTATGCATCTCTTCCACATCAAAGATGGACTCCCAATGAAACTGTTAAATATATCTTGACAATAGGATGCTGGACTCAATGCCATTGTCCATTTCCACAATGATGAACTTATGATTGCTTATACTATATTAAAAATTATGAAAATCATTGTGTGCGGGAAGGCAGTTTGGGGCGAGTGTAAAGGAAAGCTCAGGGCCTATGGAATAATCAAATAATGGGAAGAAAAATTATTCTGCATGCTTGACCTCAACCACAAACTTCAGACTTAATGTAATGTTCTGTTCAACATGACTAATTGGATATAAAGCAACTCAAATGAAAGTATCATCAAATCCCTCTCCATCTCAATAATTGTTCTAAAATATTTATTTATGAAAGGCAGAGATACAGAAGAGAAAGAAAGGGATAGGGGAGATCTTCCATCTATTGTTCCATTCCCAAAATTATTAGAAAACGCTAGTCTGGTCCCTGGTATTTCAGGAGCCCAGAGTGCCATCTAAATCTTCCAAATGGGTTGGTGATGGTTGGTGATGCCCACCTGTGCCACTTTCTACTTCTTTCCCAGATATATTAGTAAGGAGATGGATCAGAAGTGGAGTGGCTGGGACTGAAACTGGTGCTCATAAGTCATCCCCACATCCTAGACGCTTAACCCACTGTATCATGGAATGCTGGCTTCCTTAATAACTAAGCAATTTGATTTATGGATGTCTCAACAGCTGTTAATGCGACTCCATCCTTGTTGTTCTGGACAAAATCCTTAATGTTAATCTGTTTTCCCCTTGCAACTTTCATTTTACCTAACAGAGAATCTAATTTCCATTAAATTTCAAATAAATATTATAGAGAATGCAGTCTATTATTTTAAAAATATGTATATTATTTTCATTTTTATTTGAAAGTCAGAAAGAGAATAGAGATCTTCCACCTACAGACATATTCCCCCAAATATCTGCAGTAGCTGGAGCTGAGCCAGGACCAAGCCAGGAGCCTAAAACTCAGACTGGGCTTCTCATATGAGTAGCAGTGAACAAAGTAGGGAGCCAGCATCTGCCTCCCCATGCTTTGTGTGCTTCTCAAGTTGCATCTTATATTCTGCACCAACGTTCTCCCAACCATTTTTTAAAGATTTATTTTATTTTTATTGGAAAGTCAGATACACAGAGAGGAGGAGAGACAGAGAAGATCTTCCATCCCCATGCGGCAGCATCAGCCAGAGCTGAGCAGATCCTAGACGGGAACCCAGAGCCTTTTATGGTCTCCCATGTGGGTGCAGGGTTCCAAGGCTTTGGGTCGTCTTCGACTGCTATCTCAGGCCACAAGCAGGGAGCTGGTTTGGAAGCAGGGCTGCCGGGATTAGAACCAGTGCCCATATGGGATCCCCATGCATACAACGTGAGGACTTTATCAGCTAGGCTATCGTATCAGGCCCTCATTTTTTTTAACCATCTCTACTGCTGCTACTTATCCTGAATTCATCACTGAACAATAGCTTTTTTTAAATTTTTTTTAATTTTTATTACAAAGTCAGACATACTGAGAGGAGGAGAGATAGAGAGGAAGTGGAGCTGCCGGGACTAGAACCAGCGGCCACATGGGATCAAGGCGAGGACCTTAGCCACCAGGCCACACCGCCAAGCCCGAACAATAGCTTTTTGACTAGTCTTTGGGCTTCCATGCTTGCCCCCTGGAGCTGTCAATTTTCTACACAACAGCCAGAATGAACCTTTTAAAATGTAAATTAAATCATGTCACTCTTTCACTCCAAATGCATCAGTGGATTTTCATGTCACTCACAATAAAATGCCCGTTTCTTGGCATAGTCTTCGAGGTACACATAGTCTACTCGTGGCTCCCATTTTGAGCTCACAGCTTTTCCTCTCTCACTCAGCACTGGCCTCCTACTGTCATCCAAACTAGTTGGCCAAACAAGTTCTTGCATTTGAGCTCCTGTATGAAATCTTATGACCAGATTGATTTTTTTCCCATCCACTGTATAACTTTATCTGACTTATTCAGCCTTTATTCAAATGTTATCTTGTCAGAAAGAATTTTCCCAGGCCTGGCATTGTGGCAAGGTAATACTGTCATTTGTAATATCTGCAGCATTTATGGGTACTGGTTCAAGATCTGACTGCCCCACTTCGGATTCAACTCCCTGCTGTAATTGTCTAGGAAAAATATCAGAAAATGGCCCAAGTATTTGAGGCCCTGCCACCCGTGTCAGTGACTCACATGAAGCTCCTGGCTCTTGGTTTTGACCTAACCATGTTCTGGTTGTTGTGGACACTTGGGAAGTAAACAAATAGATATACTCTCTCTCTGTCTCTCTTTCTGTTACTCTAGCTCTAAGTAAATAATTAAAAAAATGATTTTCCCAACGATTCATCCTTTATCACAATTTATTCCTGTCTTGTATTATTCTTACTCAAATGTTTAATAATTTTGTTATTATCTGTCTCTGTCACTGTAAGACAAGCTCCAGAGTAGTATAGACTTTGTCTTGGTGCTCAGTAATTTCCTAGCATGCTGAATGGTGCCTGGTACATAGAAATGTAAGAAGAATGATGTTAAATGAACCAATGAATATGTGACGTTGAACATGACTAACAGAACAACAAAAAGATATGCTATGGATGATGGAAGCCTTAAAGGAAGTTCTAAATCAGAGCAAGCATTTAGCCTAGCAATTCATATAAAACATTCCACTTGGGAGTGCTGGCATTTCCAGCTCCAACTCCTGAGATCAACTTTCTTTGAATGCAGACCCCAACAGGCAGTGGTGATGATGGCTCAAGGATCCTGGGTCTCAGCCATCAATGTGATCGATTTGGATTGAGATCTGGTACCAGTTCATGACATGGTTACTCCACTTCCCATCCACAGGAGACCCAAAAGAAGCTCTTGGGTTCAGACTGTCTCAGTTTTGGTCATTGTGGCCATTTGGGGAGTGATCCAGTGGATACAAGATCTCTTTGTCTTTCTGTCTTTTGTTTTTACTCTGTGTAGCACTGCCTCTCAAACAAAAGAAAATAAATAAATATTTATTTATTTGAAAAATGGGGCTTGGCATTTTGACAGAGTTGGTAAATCCAACACCTGTAATGTGGGAATTTCATATGGGCAACAGTTTGAGTCCTGGGTACTTCACTTTCCACCTAGCTCCTTGCTAATGTACCTGGGAGAACAACAGAAGACAGCTCAAGTGCTTGGGCTCCTGCACCCACATGGGAGATCTGGAAGAGGATCTGGGTTACTGGCCATTGCAGTGCAGTGATCCGGCAGTTGGAATGTCTCTCTCTAACTCTTTCAAGCAAATACACAAATCTTTTTAAAAGAGGATTAAGACTAAAGAACAAAGAAACCATGCTTCAGACCCTGCAGACCATGTTTAGCTTTCTGTAGTGGCATTTTAGTGTTAGTGCCTAATCACTACTAGTTTGGTCAACTGTGAACATTTCTGTTTCTAATATTTTCCTTGTCAATTCATTCTAAAAATGTATATAAAAATAGACTTTTTAAACAATCATAAGACAAAGGCTTAGAATAAATGCTTCTATTATTCGCCAGACATTTGTATTTCTCCATATATTAGAAGCTACTATCAAATTTATTAAATTAAGTTTATCTTGTAATTTTCCTAATTATAAAGAATAAATAAGTGGCATTTACATGATTGGGAAAAAATCAAACTGTCTTCGCTTTAATTAGCAGCTTCATTTAACATTTTCAAATCTTAACAATTGAGGTATGTTTTTACAAGTGAAGGGGACTGGTGGTACTCTTTCACTTTCACTTACAGACACACACACACACACGAGTGTTTGTACTCCATTAAATAAGTCTGATTTTCTTAACCTTATTTTTTTTTCATTTTTTAGCTTACATAATTTTAAAAATTATCTTTCTTTTCAGAAATATAGACTTTCAGTTTTAACTGGAGAAAAAAATTGTATTTTTGTGGCACAGAAAGACCACAACAACTTGCTTACATAAGGTATGAAGAAATATCACTCAACATTTACAAAGAAATGATTGTTCATGTTTCAACATTTTTTTTAAAATTTTCTCGTAGGGTGGCTGTTGTTAGTTTCCTTTCTTTATTTACTCTAGCAAGGCATGTTCAATTTTCTCTCCCACTCAAAAGAAAAGCCACAGCTTTGTGGTTACTTGAAACATAATAGAGTAATTAGATAGAAAAGGTGCGCAGAATTTAATAGAGCTTGTACTTGGTCATGTGAACACGTTCAAGGTTGCTTTGCATTGGCCAAATTCCAAGCACTGCGGCAGCATCTGTTACTAACCAGGTTTGTATATCCTTTGAATTTAAATTGCAAAATGGAGCACAATTATGTAGTATTTTTGGCAAATATTTTTGTATTTTTTCACTGAACAGGAAGCAGTACCAAGCATGTCAAAATAACAATTTTGAAAGGAAAGATATAATTTAAAACAGAATGAAAAGCTTTTGATCTATACTCTGCATTTTTGTATTAAGTTAAAAAGATGGAAATGATGAAATTTTGCACAGTTCTCAGCATGTCATAGCCAGTATGGCAAGCTTGAAATGTGATCGTTGTTTTAGCTTGGTCACCCAGTGAAGTTGAAATGAAATTCGTGAACAAGTTTTGCTTTGCTTTGCATTTGTCTTTCAGGTAACAAAATAGGGTAACATAGGTCTCGGCATGGCCTTGAGGGAATCAAAGCTATTGGTTTTCTCAGATGTAATACCTATAGCTTTCTGTTCCTCAAACAAGAACATAACTAGCGAAATTTTTAAAAAAAAGAAAAAAAGAGTAATTTTGATTTACAGTTGTGATGTCAACCTGAAGATCCTCTAATTAGCCAGTAACATGAATTTTTCACTCCAATTTAGATTCTGTATTTCTTCCTGCACATTATCGTTTGTGAATTTCGTGATATTTGTGGATAAGCACAATGCTTCAATTGCCTAATAACTCCCTGCTTATGGCCTGGGAAAGTAGTAGAGAATGACCCAAGGCCTTGGGATTCTGCAACACAGTGGGAAACCCAAGAAAAGTTCCTGGTTCTTGGCTTCACATTGCTTAAGCCCCAGCCATGGCCATTTAGGGAGTGAACCAGTGGATGGAAAATACATCTCTCCTTCTTTCCATGAATCAACCTTTCCAATTTAAATAAATATTTTTTTGGTAAAGAATTTCATCATATTCTTTGAGGCAAAGCTCTCATTCCTCTGAAAATGCAGCTTCTATTTTGCAGTAAAATACACACATTTCAAAAAGCTGTAGGTTTTTGGGCTTTGGTTAGACTTCATATGTTATTTTTGGTATAGCAGCAGCAGGTTTTCATGTCCAAACACATGTACAATTCTGAGGATTAGCCACAACCAAATTATTTAACTAAAAATGGATGTGTTAGAATGTCTTCTTGTTGCTGATGGGCTACGGCAAGAAATCTTCCATGACAAGATCCCATCTTAATCCAAATTTATAAACAAAGCATGTCAGCTTTGCCTGAAATCAAGGATGCCAACACAAGTTTCTGTTTTAGTGGGATACTGTTAAAACTACAGATCTTTAGTTCTTACCCTATACCAGCTGAAGAAGAATTTTCTAGGAAAGAATTCAAACTTTTAAATTTTTAAACAAGATATTTGGGACACATGATTAAAGCACAAATGAAATTGTGCCAAGAGTGCATTATAATGGTACTTAGAGTTGTATATAGTTTATTATTTCAGGCAGGAGTATGGCGAGGGGCTGGCATTATGATGTAGCCAGTTAAGCTGCTTTCAGCAATGCTGGAATCACACAAAGGTACTGTTTGTAGTCCCAGCTATTGCACTTTTGACCCCACTCCTTTCTAAAGTGCCTGCAAAAACAGTAGAAGATGACCCAAACACTTGGGCTCCAAGACCCACGTGGGAGACTCAGATAACGTTCCTATCACCTGGTTCAACCTTGTTCCATACTTGCCATTACCTGAGGAATGAACCAGCAAGTGGAAGCTATCTCTCCCTTTCTCTCTCTTTCTCGCTCCTTTTCTTACTGTAATTCTGTCAAATAAACAATTAAAAATATTATGCCTAAAGAAATGCATAAATAGAATTTATGCCTAAAAATGCCTTAAATGCATAAATGAAATTGTTCAAGGAGAAAGAGGGTTATTTGTCAAGCCAATATTCCTTCATATGTGCACATTATAGTTTTAAACAGTACATTTTGTTTTTTAGAACAATTTTAATTTCAAAGGAAATTTGAGTAGAGAGAACAGTTTCCATGCCCTATTATCTCCACACAGGCACAATCTCACCCATTTACAAATGTAGCACGGTGACACGTTATTAGCATCTTGATTTCATAGTCTACATGATATTCACTGCTGATGTATATTCTCCAGGGTCAGGAGCTAGGAAATGGCTGGCCTACAGGTTGGAGGAAGCCCTTGAAATCATTTTATCTGCCCTTGGCAAAGGCAACCACAGAGAGGACCCAAAATTCAATAAATCTATAGCAGACTCATTTTTGTTTGTTTTCAAATTTTCCAAGTTATTTTACTCATATATAATGGATAAATTTCATGTATTTCACAACACAGTTTTAACAATACAGTGATACTCCCCTCTCCCCAACCCCCTGCCACCTGCTCCTTTTCCCCACTTTCCACCCATTCTCCTTCCTTTCTTTACATGTTTTTTGGCAAAATTTTCCATGACCATTCCTTCAGTTCACTTCTCAGTCACAGGCTTAAAATTCTACTAGGTAAAAATTAAACAATGAGTTAGTATAAAACAACAACAACAACAAAAACACCTCTACTGTTTCTCAAGAGTATAGAAAAAGGTTGTAAACAGTTCTCAAAATGTCAATCTCACTTCTGTAGATTACATGTTTCATACTCTGTGTATTAGTTACCACCGATCAGGGAAAACAGATGTTTGTCTCTTTGGGCCTGGCTTATTTCTCTAAGCAAAATGGTTTCCAGTTAGCAGGTTCATTCCTAAGTTGATAATTTATATAGACCTGTAAATGATGTTAAAGCTATTCAAATGGTCCTTGGAAGAAAAAGATAACTCACTCCTGGCATTAGTGATAGCAAGAATGAACATGTTGTCCACATCCGCACCAGTATTTGGTGGTGGTAGCATCCTGGATTCTGGCCATTCTAGTAAGTGTGTAGTAGTATGTCATTGTTATTTTAATTTGCAATTCCCTAACGGTCTATTAGGCTGAAGATCTTTTCATATGCTTACACAGGATCTTCAAAAACCACATGGGAAATTATGAAACAACAGTGGGTGAATTTACAACATTGTATCAAAACAAATGTATCTTTCAGTTTCCTTTTCCATGAACTTTGTGAAGTACCCTCATACCTGTCATTCCTGTTGAAATGACTGTAGGTCTTTTGCTCATTTTTTAGTGTAGTTGCTCTTTTCTGATTGTTGAGTTCATTTATACGTTTTGGATAATGTAGGTTGTTTTGCCTTTTTCCCCCAAATACTTTCTCCTAAGTTGTGACTTCTTTATCCATTCTCTTGAAATTATCTTTTCAGGAACAGTTTTTTTTTTTTTTTTTTAGATTGTCATTTTTCTAGTTTGCTAAGTGGAAGCCTAGATTACTGTCTATAGACAGTTCTGCTTTTCTGATAGAGTTATCAAATGCTGTCAGTTCCCCTCTAAGCACACTGTTTTTGCTGCATCTCACAATTTTTTTTTATGATTTATGTTTTCATTTTGTAAAATCAGAGCTACAGAGAGACAGGGGATAGAAAGAGAGAGAGAGAGAAAACCCTCCATCTGCTTACTGCCTCACACCCCAGATGACCACTGCAACCACGGCTAGGCTAAGCCTATGCCTAGAGCCAGAAGTTTCATCCGGACTCTTTCATGGGGTTCAGGGATCCAAGAACTTGACTTATCTTTTTTTGCTTTTTTCCAGGCCAACAGCAGGGAGCTGGATCAAAAGTGGAGAAGTTGAGGCTCAAATGAGCACACATATGAGATGCTGGTGTTGTAGGTGGTAGCTGTACACTGTACACCACAACATAGACTTCCCCACAAATTTTGGTAAGCTCTACTTTCATTTTCCTGTAAACTGTTCATTTCCTTTAAACCATTTTTAAATTTTTCTCGAGATTTTTTCTTTGTGTTTTAGAAATATGCTATTTCCTCTGCGAGTATTTTAGGATTCTTCAGCTATCTTTCTGCAGATGCTTTCTACTTTAACTTCACTGTGTGCAGTCTTTCCTATGAGTAGGTCCTTCTGGAGTTTTTAGCTCTCAGACTTGCCACTCTGAGACTGCAGTGTTTCATCAATGAGAGTTCGAATTTTTTTCCTTAGATCCTCTTTTCCTCAGGAAGTTTCGGCTCATGAGTTTCATCTCTAGTAAATTCTGTAACATACTTTCTCTACCTTTCTCTCCTTGTTTCTTAAGTTTGGAGGAGGTTGTCTGTGCTTTGACCTTCACTGAATAATAGTTTAAAAAGGAATTTATCAAGTCTGGCAGTGTTTTGCTTGTGTTATGATAGGCTAGGGAAATCTAAACTCATTAACTGCAAGTAGAAACTGCAAGTCTAAATATGACTTTTTGCTTCCATTTTAAAAAGCCCCTCTATACGGAATCTGTGGCTGGATCTATTCTGCTTGGTTGTAAATGGAGTAGAACACAATAAGCCAGCACTTAGCCTCTGAAGAAAAGAACTCATTAAATATTACAGATTCTCTTGCTACAGAAAGGTTTGTTTCTGAAACAAAGAAACAGTCATTTCAACTCCAGTCTCATAGCTTTCATGGAGAAACCTCTTGCAATCTCCAGAGGTTTTGCAAATGATCCACAGGTGTATTTGGCTTGAGGAAACAGATGCGTTTTTGAAGACTTGTGTGCAAATTGAATTTTTGTTAATTTAATCTTATTTAGAATTCAGTTTAAGAATGCTAGCTGTTTAAAGTAGCCCTTTGGTGAATTTTTCATAAAATGAGTAATTGCTCCCTAATTTAACTTTTAAAAAATATATAAATTTTCATATGTGGCACTTTCTTAAAGCTATGTACCAACAGCATACTAGTGACTCCTGGAAACAAAACAGCTGATTTTTCTATAATTAAAGAGAATGCTATCTGTAAATAATTGAATATATCCCAAGTGCAGTGTTAGGCTTGGAAATAGAAGCAGCCTTAGGATTATCAGTTTGAACAACAGCAGCAATTTGAAGCAGTCTAAATACACTGAGTGTTCAGCTAGCAGTGACTGCTACAATGTTCTCAGTACAGATCCAAACAACACTTCACTGCCTTTTTGATTCTAGGAGTAAGTCACAGGGCCCAAAGGTAAGTATTTTTAACAAATATCTGAAGCATCTATTGTAGCGATCGCCAGCTACCAGTGGCTTTTTCAACCTAAATTCATTCAAATTAATGTCAGTTCCTCTATGGCACGAATCCCATTTGCAGTGTTCAACAGCAAGCCACATGCAACTTGTGGCTACCATATTGAATGGCTCAGGTTGCAAAAATATTTCCATCATATTGGAATGCTCTATTCAACAGCACTGCTGCGAATCTAATATCTGACAACACACAGAAACACCAGTTTAATTACAAGAGGCCTCTCGTCAGAGAGAGGACCCTGAGGCTGGAAGGTTTCAGGCCCCAGCAGAGAAACAACTCTCTGTGGTGTTAGTTAATTTGTTGGTATAGGAACCTCGGAGAGCCATTGTGCTGGAAATTAAAAAGGTCTTGTCTCTTTCTCAGTGTTTGCTTTTATCATGTGGATAATGATTTGATGCTTCTGCCTTTCAGGTATGACTATTTAGTGAACAGAGGGGTTTTCACAGACCACAAGTGAAAATCAGTTTCATTACTTCAGAGGCACACCTCAAAGACGGCATAAGCAACCATATTATTTCTATAGATGGTGTAAATAGAATTGATAAATTCCAAGTCAAGTAATAAATTTCAGCTGGTGATATTTTCCTAGAGTAAATTTAGTAGAAGGCAGGAAATGTATTATTGGATTCATATGTTGTATTAAAAATATTATAGAAACTCAGAAAGTGCTCAGCATTTATAGCTCAGAAGAACTTTGGTACATAAAACTAGTATACCACACTTTCTTCTAATATAATTAAGTAAATGAAACATATGGGGCTCTGACGTAACTGCTTTGTGCCTCATTTTTTCTCCCCCCAAATACAGATGATAATATTTCTCGCTTTGTGATTGTTGGCTGTATGGATTAAATAAACCAATACGTGAAAAGGACTTGCAACAGCATTACCTATACATATGAAGGACTTAGTTAATTTCAGCTATATTAATAAGTTCAACAATATCACAGAATTGTTCACAAACATTGTAAGATAACTGGTCTTGCTAGCATATGTACAGTGTATGTACTGTTGTTTAAAATTACAATCTACAATGCTCCATAATGTTAACAGACTAACTTAAGAGTGTTTGGGATCTGGGATATCGATGAATGAGATGGGGTATTTGAAAAAAAATTGGCTTGTGTTTTGTGTGGTGCAGATCAGTCAACTTAAATCTTCAGAGAATGTTAGAAACCTGGAGACCCGAAAAGGGGCTGGGTCGAAAGGGTTTGATGGAATTTACAAGCATTGAAAAAAGTAAAATAGAATTCATATTTCTATTCATCTATTTTGAGAAAATAGAACAAATATATGTGCCTGTGTGTTTTAAAAGAATTGCTCCATTTGTCATAAACATCTAGTACTGAAATTACAAAGCTCATATCCTTTTCCTTTTACGAATGCAGTCCACTGATGACCTCTGATGGGTAAGACCACAGATTATACGCCACTTTAGTGGTTCAAGTGTGTACCAGACATGTATTTCAGTGTTTCTGACAAGGATTACATTTTCAGTATGGTTATTCTTCAACTTGCTTTCCAAGCCTCCAGCCAGTAGTTGGTCTTGCACTTGCGTGTTATGGTCATCTTTCCTTGGTGAGGTCAGTGATTTGGACAGGATGTGTACTTTTCACTCTATAGTATATAAATTTACCCAGCACCATATCTGACTGAGAGAAGTATCATGTGCTGTTATAGTTTTGACAGGTAAAACCTATGTGAAGAGTCCAGCTATTTCAGCCCAGACTGTCTCAGAGTCTACAAGGTTTCCAGTGACATATTTTAAGGACTATGGGAAAATAACCAGACCTAGGGAGGTGGTTGTAATTTAGTCATTAAGAAGCCCCGCACATACACACAAAATGCATTTCAAGATCATGTGACTCAAAGTCGTTTGTTCTGAATAGCCTCCCAAGAAATAATTTTGTGAGACTTCAAAAAGAACGTATTGTTTCCAACATTTCTCATCTGCTGTGGTATATAACTAAAGATATTGATTTCACATGTTCCCTGGGAACCACCTCCCACTCATCACTTAGCTGATTTCATGGTACTCTTCCCACCCACCTCACCTACTGCATGGGCTTTCCCTGTTGCTTTTTATGCCTCCCTTCTGTTCCTCCACAAAATCCACATTTCATTGCTTTCTCTGGTAACAGCTTAACGCCTGCTTTGTCCCAGCCAATTACTGAACGAGCAAGTCAACTGGGGAGATGAAAGGTAAAGGCCACAAAGATTTTTCCCTAATCCTTCCTCTGTCATCCTGACTAGTTTTACCTTAATAGCTAAAGTGCAAATCCCCTGTTCTCTTTCCTTCTTCATGAACAAGTTTGAATAACAAGCATTGCCCTTTCTAGCACTGTCACAGGCTGAAACAATAGAAAGCATTTTTTACATACTTTTTTATTTGTTTGAAAGAGTTACTAAGAGAGGGAGAGACAGAGAAAGGGAGAGATATTCCTTCTGCTGGTTCTCTCCATAGGTGGCCACTATGACTGGGCTGGGCCAGGCCAATTTCTGAAGATAAAAGATTGTTCTGGATGTCCAGCATAGGCTATCTTCTGCTGCTCTTCTGAGGACGTTACTAGTGAGTTGGATCAGAAGTGGAATAGCTGGGAGTCAAAGCACTGCCCGTATGTGATGCTGATGTTACAGGCGACAGCTTTGGTTACTATGCCACAGCAGAAAGCATTTCAAAGAGATCTATTTAGAGGCATTTTATCAAAGAAATATCTGTTTGAATTTACTATATTAGAGGCACGATTTCTAAACTGGGCTTGAGAGGAGAATCAATTGGAAACTTGTTTATATCACAGAATCTTGGGCCTCCAAGTTAGAACCTACAGATTGGTGCTCTGAATATCTCACTTCCTTGAAACTGTGCCAGATAACGCTGGTGATCCATGGATAAACATGTAGAACCTCACTGGTGCCTGTGATCCAGATTACCTTCTCAAACATTATGGTGGTAGGAGGAGAAAGTCCTGGGAGGCTTAGCAATGCTTTTGTGTGCTAAAATTTCCATAGATCAGCACAGATAATTGAGAGCTCATGTATTAATTTTTGGCAGTTATCATAGCAGAACACAGAGGACCCCCAAGTAAGCAAGAAAAATGTGATTAGCATTTAACAGGAAATTTAGTTTTTATCTTAGTTTTGCAATGAGAAAGGAAAAGAAGAAAAAACACTGCTCAATGCAATAGCAGAAAGGTCACAGCAAGCAGACTGCTGATGAAAGCAGGTTGCTGTTGTTCTTAGCCAAATTCCCATTGCTTTTGCCTCAGAACCAGTTACATAATTTTATCATCTTTCTGCTTTGTCTTTTAGTATTCAGTGTGGCTGCCATTTAGGTCATCACGCTGCACACACTGGGGAAGTTTGCCAGTATATTACATCTGCATTAAAAACATTGCACTCATCCTTACACTTGCCTACCATTAAAAGACAATCTTTAAAAATGAAAAGACAAAAATCACAACTCTTACACATGTATAAAATGATCATAAAATAATGAATTCAAATCCTGTGAATGAGGGGATATGGGAGCTTTTACAACAGATTCAAACAATAGACACATTTATAGGTCTTGAATAATGAAATGAACCTGCAAATAGAAGCAGGCTGTCTTTTCAGGGGAGAATGCACTTCTTCCTCTGGACAGAACTCATTTCTATGTCCATTGACAAAGATCATTTTCATTATTGCCATCAACTCCTTATAATTTTCAGAATTCTAAATTGGCTTAAAATTAAAGTTAGAGCCATAAGAATGACAATGGCATGCTCTAAGGAATGCAGTTTTCAACTGAAGCACATATTTTTCTACACACTATTCAGGAATATTAATACTTCCTTATTCCTGATTAAATTCTAATATGTGAGTTTGAAGTAATCCATGAGCCTTGTTTACTTTCCACTATTCCCTTGATTTATTACATTTTCTTTTCTGACTTTGATTTCAATCACATTTAAAAAAATATATTTTACATATTATTTATACATATTAAATGTAAAATAAAATATAATGGAAAATGTATAAATATGAATACAAATTTATCACATCTAAAATATATTGTATATGTTTATATTTATACTGTATAATATAATACACATAATATATTTATATATAGTATACATTAAAAGTAACAAAACATACAATAAAATATTATATATTTATTTAATTTTTGAGTATAAAAGAGACAAAGAGAGAGCACTCACGCCCTTCTGAGGGATTTGCTTTCTAAATGTGTGTGTTATCTGGGGCTGGGTGAGGCCAGAGTCAAGAGACAGTGACTCAATCCTGGTCTTTCACATGGATAGCGAGAACCCTAGTACTTGAGCTATCACCACTGCTTCCCAGGTTTTGTTGGAAGTGGTAAGAGCATGACCCTGAAGTCAGGAGCTAATGTTGTGTATCAAATTTATCCAGCAATTTAATCAGCATCTCATTTTTTTGACTGAACATCTGCCAGCTCCGCCCCAATGCTATTTATAGATGCCATTAATTTCACCATAAAACCATTAGTTCTATGAATTAATTGTGTATATTTTATAAAATATAGGAAAAAACATAAAGGGAATGACAATCATCAATAAGTCCACCAAAGCTGGAGGAAAAGATACAACAAAACAATTACTAAACAAAACTTAGAGGATCTCATCAATCAGAACTGAGTTCTATCGCTGGTCCCCAACAGATCAAATCAAAATGAATTTACTCATGCTAAAATTCCATGTCACCATTGTGTGTGTGTGTGTGTGTGTGTGTGTGTGTGTGTGTAAATTCACCAAGAGAGAAAATTAGAAATCAGGAGAGAAAGTAGTCAAATTATAAACAAACCAGTTTTAGCTTTTATAATGAAGAAGTTTCTCCTGCTTTAACCCTTGTAAGAAAAGAAATGTAAGTTCTGTGATATTAACCAATCTGGGTTTGTTATAATTATGTTATTTTGTTGTTGTTGTTCTTGCTCAAGCCACTGCATTAAAAACATTAAAAACTGATCATGCCCAGGATAGCACTTCTCTGTTTTAAGTGAAGTGTTAACTGATTCATGAAATAAAGTCAAGTAATCTAAAAAAAAAAGTTAAAACTGCCTTTTTAATAAAATACTTATTTGTTTGAGATCAAGAAAGAAAGAGATTTTCCCTTTGCTGTTTCACTCCACCCATGGCCACAACAGCCAGGGCTGGGCCAGGGCAAAATCAGGAGTAAATAATTGTATCTGTATCTCTGGTGTGGCGAGTAGCATTCCAAGTACTTCAGTCATCCTCGGTTCCCTTCCCAGGTACATTAGCAGGAAACTAGATTGGAAGTCAACCATTTAAGACACAACACATACAACAACTGAACCTACCACACTACGGTGCTATTCCCAAAATATTGTACTTTGATGCTATTCATGGTAAAATAAATAAATAAATAAATCAATAAATAAGATGGACATGCTTTTAACTATTTTTAAAAAATCTTCCTATGGTTCTCAATATCTTGTCAATGATTCTGTCTACCTATCATATTTTGATTCTGCCCTTGCTTTGGATTTGGTAATGTTAATACCTTCCAACTCAGTGTGCTCTTTTTTAATACCATAGATAATGCAGACTTAGTTCTTAATTTCCATTTTATCAAAGAACATCCCTTGTACATTGATAGCCAATTATCAGTGACACTCTCCCATGCCTGTTCAGGAAACCATAGCTAAGCTTCTGCACAGGGGTCGTCAAAAGAACTTGTGCACTTCCATCGCAACACATACCAGTGCACATTAAGGAATGCCAAGATGGGGTGAGCCATACCAGATGTGTTGCAGCGCCCAAACAGCACACGTGAGAACCGGGGGGGAAGGGCCAAAGCTGGCAGGGGAATGTGGGCTCCCCTGCTGGAAACCACTCCCACTGGAGAGCATGAGTTGGGATGGGGACAGATCAGACCAGGCAGGGTTACAACACCTGTGTACCTCATGTGAGCTAGATCAGAGAAGGGCCGGATTGGGCTGACTGTTCCGAATGGTGCAAGGAAAATTAGAGCAGGTGAAGGTTGGTTGGGCTTTGCCACAGCATCAGCTGGCAGAGGTTGGCACTGGGGACTAAATCTGTCAAGTTAAACTCCAGAACCACCTGGAGAGTGCATAATCCGGAGTTGGAGTGGCCTAGTATGGAGAAAGTGGGCACCTCCCTCGTGGGTTACCACTCCCACTGGAGAGTACAAAAACCAGGACAGGGTCAGGGGTGGCTAGACAGAAAGGCACCTGCCAGTATGTGTGTGGGCTGGATACTAGGTTGGTTGGGTTGAACTAGGTTTCAATGCCCATAGACAAGTACGAGAGCTAAATGGGATGTGGGACAGACTAAACAAGCCTGTGGTACATACTGGCATGCATGGGAACCAGGGTAGGGAGCAGGCCTGGTGGAGGTTATGGGGAGTCGCCCCAACTAGGCTGCATTTCCCACTGGTTTGCGTGAGGACCGAGTATGAAGTGGGTGGGATCAAGCTGGACTACAACACCCATTCATTCATGTGGAAGACGGGGCTGGAATCAGAACTGACCCAGCAAGTGCAACTACCAGCATGAGCATAAGCTCAAGGTGCTGGACAGTGCTGGACCCTGTACTGGCAAACTCACACAAGAATCAGGTCTGGGATCATCTCAGATGAAGTTTCTTTGATCTCAGAACCCCAACCATGAAGAGACTGTGTCAGCCAATGGATTCTGGATAGGTTTCATTGTGATTGGAATGGCGAGATTGGCAGCAATTCATACCTGTTGAACGAACTATCAAAGCTGCTTGAGCAGGACCCTTGGAGCGTGCCTCACATCAGGGACCTGGGATGGGTGGGAGGCTGGGTGGGACTTTTCCCTTTGTTTCTCCCCTGACCCCAGATACAAGGAAAAAATGATGATATTATTGTAGAAACAATGGTATTACCCACTTTCCTGTAACCCTTGCCCCTTTGTACCCTAATCAACTAAGTACGATTATTGAAAAAAAAAAAAAAGAACTTGTGCAGCAAGGAACGTTGAGCCAACCATTCTCCACATGCTTTGCATTAAGGACATTAAGGAACAGCAAGTGAGATATTCCAGGGGTTTTACATTGAGTTGTTTGTAATGTTCCAAATTTTGCACTGTATCTGGTATCTCTTTCTTATCTCAGAGTGCAAATTGCTAGTAAATACCATGTTCCTTAACCTGTGAAGTTAGGACCTTAAAAATGCCATGGATGATCAGTCCTCCCATACTCACTTCCTTATAACTTTTAAAGGCCAAAAACAG
This sequence comes from Ochotona princeps, assembly GCF_030435755.1. Classification (NCBI taxonomy): domain Eukaryota; kingdom Metazoa; phylum Chordata; class Mammalia; order Lagomorpha; family Ochotonidae; genus Ochotona; species Ochotona princeps. The sequence continues at coordinate 63,641,015 of NC_080865.1, read as the reverse complement.
CAGTCAGAAAGATGCAAAGCCCCATCCTCAAATGCAAGAGCCAATGGCATATTATTAACACATGAACACTGACAGGCTGGGTCCCTGTCAGTTGTTCAATGTTTAACAAGTGATTTATCCCGAAACAAAATCTTGATTTGTGCTATGTTCCAATTTTTATGGTGTAAACATGCCCACCATGGTTGTTTTTAACCATGATGTGACTGGCACAGCCTTCAGAACAGATTGTACTCAATAAACTATTGCAAGGCAGTAGGCACAAGCTCTAGAACAGGTTGTCTCCTGCCTATCACCACTCACACAGAAGCCTAAACATTCAGGACATTTTGCCAGAGTCAACTTCAGAGACAGCCATGCTAACAGCAGCAGGTTTGGGATAGTTTCAGCAAGCAACCCGCAAGCATTTGGTGGCTAGCCAGGCTTTAAATCATCACATCTACTCTGCTTCCTATTGCCTGCTGAATTGGGTCTAGGTCACCTTGTACAGGTATTCGAGCCCAACTCTGTATTGACAAAATTGCCCTTCATACCACTCATGAAATTTAATTGGCTTCTGTTGCATAGAAACATAAGTTGGATGTAGTAAGTCCACTTCAAGGGGATCCTCATAGTGTGAGGTCCTGTGGAACTAAGAGGCTTATCTGTCTGACTAGGCATCAAAATCCAGTATCAGGATTCATTTTTTTTCTTTTCCTGAGGGCTGGGTGGGCATACAGCCATGGGCTTATCATGCATGCCCAGGCAGAGGTCTTAATAAGCTGCTTTTGATTTTTATAGCTTTGTATAATTATAATTGCTAAACAAAATAATTTACTCATTTTATATGTACAATTTAATGGCTTTTGGTAAGTTTAGAGTCCTGCAGCCATTCTCATGATCTAATTTTAGGACATTTCATCACATCAAATAAATTCAAATTCCATACCACAAGTAATCATTCCCCGTGCCTGATACTGTCTGTCCCAACACCATCCTATCAACTCAGTCCTAAGCAGCCATGTTCTGTCTATATAGACTAGTAGGAATATTTAATATGCATGGAATTGTACAAAGAGCAGGCTTTGAAACTTGCTTCTTTCGCTTGCCGTAATGTTTTTAAGGTTTGCTCATATTGTAGTATTGGTTATTCTGTGATTGCTTAACAGTACTCCAATTTGGATACATTTAACCTTGTCTATCCATTTATAAATTAATGAGAAGTTTCCCCATGTTTGATGTACTTTAAATAATATCAAGTGAACTTTGGGAACCAAAATTGGTGAAGACTTTTTTGGGGGGTTGGTTGGTTTCTTTGGTCTTACTCTGCTTTTACACCAATATAGGCTAACATATTCAGTGGCTATCGAATCAGTGTCTTCATGCTGATGTCACAAATGATTCAAGCACCAGACTGATTATGCTATATCATCCACATCAAGCTTTCATTCATCTCTTGTTCCATTTGTGTCTATTTACTTTAAAATATCAATCTTACAACAATACCATGTTTCCTTAGCATGTAAGCAAATGCTGCTGCTGCTCCTTCAAAATTTAACTTTTTGTTGCTGATGTTATGTCAGGGCTTTTAATTGATCGGGATGATACTCAGCCAACTCTACCTTCAGACCAGAGATGGTCTCCCCAATAAGCCATTGAATTTGTCTGGACAATAAGATGCTTGTCTCTATGCTTGGTATGTACTCGCAATGAAAGAATCTCAACTGATCTTGAACTGTGGTGATGCAACAAGGTGGAGGAATCCACCATGGGGGGAGGATTTGGGGAGGGGTGGGTGGAATCCCAGTACCTATGAAACTGTGTCACATAATGCAATGTAATCAATTAAAAAAATCTAACTTATGTCACTCATTGTAGAGTCAGACATGTTATTTGCTTGTTTGTTATGCTCTCTGCCTCAACGCATATTATTCTGGGCAATCTGAACCGATTTTATCTCAGGGTGCGTAGTGACCAGAGTCCTTCCTAAGGTATGATCCTATAGATTCTCTGATTTCAGATTCTAGGGAGAAAATGGAGGAGCCGTGACATCCAGCAGCTGCTAAATAGGCTTCATCACAAGTGAAGACAACCTCTGTGCTAATGTTTCTGATCTCTGAAGCAAGAGTCCATCTACTAGAAAAATAATGTACTTTATTGACCTTTAAAGAAGATCCTATGTTCAAATGACACATCTTTAATGACTGCTGAACAAATAATTTTCTATTTTCATTTCCATTAGCTTGACAATACAACAATCATTTTCTAATCATGACTAATTCTTCAAAACCATGAATCCAATAGCTATTTATTTCCATGTATTCCTCTACGCTAATTTTTATAGCCACCTCTCTTTTAAGGAGTCATTGAGGATTTTTCATCTTTATAGGGTGCACTAAGATGTACTTCAGTGCATTTTTAATTTCCTTAGCCAGATTCTTACTAGCAGATTTATTAGGTAAAGGATTTTAATAAGTTTGAGGCTGATATTACTGCATTCAAGATATTTAATTCCACTTATAACATGAAGCCTTCTCCGCCCATTCTAGTGCAGTAATTCCTTCCTTTTACTCTGAATGAATTTTACATACAGTTATTGCTATCCAGGAATTCCATTCAATTTCCACATATTATATTTTTCTTTTGTTTTTGTGTTGTTAGACTGGAAACTGCATTTTTAAAAATTCTTTAGAAAATTTACTTCCCATTGCATGGAAGCAGGAGTAGTATTCTTAATTTCTCAGAAAAATGAGCATTGCAAAGGACAAGTAGCACTCCTTTGAACACAGGAATTATGAATTTGTTGACATTACACCTCATTTCAAACTGCTCCCTTAACCTTCTAAATTTGATCACCCTGCTTCTTCACTTTTGCATATTCTAATAATCCTAGACAAGCTTAGATCTTATGTTGTAACCACATCCTCTCTAGCCTATGACCTTTTGTTCTTCAACTTGTAGAATGGATCTAGCTATTTCTTCCCACAGCTGAAACACACACCCTTCCTAACACTCTAAGTTATTTTCATTAACCCTAAGAAAGGGTCAAAACAGCACACAATAGCATAAGTTTTGTGTTGACTATGGTTCTTAATTTACCAGTCAATGTGAGGTTATTTTTCTAGGTAAGCATGCTGAGAAAAGAGACCTAGAAAATTAGCAATATGGACACTGGTTGCAACTGTGCACCAAGTTTATGAAGATTAGAATGGAACTTCTAGAGCTCAATGTCCTTATCTGCTGTGGTCAGCAGAAAAAAATAGTTCCTCCAAAATGTTGACAGACTAATTTTCTGAACTTGCAGTAATATTAGGTTCCATGGCAAAGGGGGATGGAGTCTTGCAGATGTGAGTTAGGTAAAGATTTTGAGATAGGAAGATAATCCTGAATTACCCAAAAGGGTCACAATGCAGGGTTTTTGTGGTGCCCAAGTGACATGGAAGAGAAGAGGCAGAGATGTTACTTTGACAGGGGAGGATAGGGATATCAACCAAGGAATGAAGGCCACATTTAGAAGCTGGAAAAGGCAAGGAAATTAATTCTCTGGACCTTCCAGAAAGAAGCATAGGCCTAATTTTTACATAATAGCCTAATAATTTTATTTCAGATTCAGAATTTATTAGAAGGAAAAATATGCTATTTTGAGCCACTTAATTTGGACTACATTGTGATAGCAGCACTAGAAGATGAATATACATGTAAGGAGATGGGATATGTGACATAACTTATAGCAGACCTGTCAGATATGAATTATATAATGTCATGTCTCTATCAGTAGTACTTTGACATCTTTTTAAAATAATGGGATAATCACTATAGAAATATTCTATCTGGTCTCTAAACATAGAATATACCATTTATACACAAGAAAATGGTGCAGACTATAGACCTATTTATATTTAGTGGATGATTACACGGGAGTATTATTTTTGATTTTTATTTAGCAGACAAGGAAACTGAGGCTTAGGGTAGTTCATTAACATCCCCAAGGCTTAGAAGGTGAAAACAGCATTCAAACAAGACAATGAGACCGCAACACTGCTTTGAAACAACTCACTGAACTTCTTACTGCAAATGGTATAACACTATCAGGATGGGGAAACCTTATGAAGAGACAAAATCTGGAAGATCTACTGGGGTCTCTGGCCCATAACTGCATAGAAGATTTTTAAAATTTTTGGAGCCAGAATCCTACCCATCTTGTTGTTATGGATTTTGAACTAGTTGAGAATTGTGCAGAAGATTCAGCAAAAAAACAAAATATCTGCCACCTGTGATGCTAGTTAATCTGGCTGGCTTCACCTGGCTCACAACCAAGCATCCTAACTCCAACTCCAAGAACTCAACCGGACTTTGCTCAGAAGAAAAATCAAGAAGCCAGGAATTTCTAGGAATTACAACAATTTGATGAGGCACTGCTTGCTGCATGGGGAAAAGAAGGGGAAGCCTGGAGGAGAAGAAGAAGAAGAAGGTGGCATAGAAATGTTTATTCTACCACAAAAGAATATTTCTGGTGCCCAGTGAACTTGTTCTACCTAAGTGTTATAATTCTCTACTTTCCCTTTTCGATTTCAATATCTGAGGTTCTATGAGCTTGGCAACTTTTTTATCTCAAATCTATTGATTTAATCTACTTCTATTAGAAAGGCAAATTTACAGAGAGGAGGAGAGACAGAAGAAAGATCTTCCACCACTGCTTCACTCCCCAAAAGACAGCAATGGTAGGAACTGAGCTTATGTGAAACCAGGAGCCAGGAGCTTTTTCCAGGTGTCTTGTGCAGGTGCAGGGTCCCAAGGCTTTGGGCCATCCTCCAATGCTTTCCCAGGCCATAAGCAGGAAGCTGGATGGGAAGCGGAACAGCCAGGACACAGACTGGAACCCATATGGGATCCGGGGGTTTGCAGGGAGACAATTAGCCAATCAAACCATCATGCCAGGCCCTGTCACTAATATATTTTAGCACTAGATGTTTTAATTATTTGCTCGGAAGAAGAAACTCCCCTTATCTATCACTGTAACATTACATTCACTGTCTCATTTCTTCCCTTGGGAGGCATAGATACAAGTATCTGTGATTGTTACCCTTTTTCCTGAACACTGAAGCAAATAATTATTTTTAAAACTCAGCAGTTTCAATTACCATTACAATTTTATGGTCAATAAGAACACTTGTTATTATGTATATTAAGATAAGGGTAATCAAACTTATGCCTCAAGTGATAAACTTACTAGCACTAGTATACCATGCTTAACATGCCTATATATTTTCTTAAGATTTATTTACTTTTATTTGAAAGGTATATTTTCCACAGAGAGAAGGAGAGATAGAGAAAAGGTGTTCCATCTGTTGGTTCACTTCACAAATGGCCACAAAGGCAGGAGCTGAGCCTATTGAAGCCAGGAGCCAGGAACTGCTTCCTTGTCTCCAAAAAGGGCGCATGATCCCAAAGACTTGGGCCATCTCCCACCACTATGCCAGGCCATAAGCAAAGACCTGGATTGAAAGCAAAACAGCTGGTACATGAACCAGAGCCCGTATTGGATTCCAGTGTCACAGGATAATGAATTAGCCTACAGTGTCACTGCGCTGGCTCCAGCATACTGAAATTTAAAGCTATAGTTCACTTTAACTTTGGGACCTTACAGAATAGGAAAGTTAGAGTCATCGATAATGTGCAAGATATGAGCACACCTGCTGCAGGGAACATGTCACAGATATTTGTTCCAGGATATTCAGTTGACCAAGAATGCTCTTTACTTCTAGATTCTGTAAAATGTTTTCCATGGTGCTGAAAGTCATCAGACCAGGGAAATTACTGGCTGTGTCATTTAAACCAGGCTCCAGGGTCTTGCCATTCTCTGAAGTTAGAACCCATATTTGATTCATGCATTGCTTTACATATCAGAAAATCTGCTACCACCTATTATAAGTTCTTTATGAATTTTATTTGAACTCTTCACCTGTGGCACTTTCATAGTTGCTAGCTGTACAAACTTTTAAAACAATAATGATGAAGTAAAACTTTTCATGAAAGTTGGGTCTGTTTGCAGGGATAGATTTAGCTTTCTTAATTATAGGTTCAGCTCTCAGTGCCAACCCTATTCTGTTTTCAATTCCAGGTTAGCTTTATATCAAAGGCTAATTTGAAGAAAGATTTTTTCTTGATTAAGTGAATTTTACTGCGGTCATAAAGATCATATAAGTTCCCTACTGTTTTTAAAAATAACCACAGAATATTATTGAACAGAGAAGTGTACTAGAAGCTAAGAAAATAGATTCTTGTTCCTATTCAATAGATGATGACTGATGTGGCTGTAATAAGCAGGGAAACAATATTCAAGTAATATACCCCAGATGACTTGGAGCTCCTCCACTGAAAAGCATTGCAGTGTTCAACTAAAGCATTTATGGATGGAAAATAATGTTCCATTATCACATATCTGAACAATTTTTCTGTATAGATGACCAGATACTACATTTGCCAAAAAGTGTATGTGTTTCAGATGATGGGAAACGAAGATTTAATTATAGCTGATATCCACACCGATGGTAGCATGTTTTCCCATATAATTATTGTCTTATTCTTCCTATGATAACTATACTGTGATGAATATATTGTGTGCTGCTTTGCCTTCCACTTGTGTCATGCTTTATTTTCAAAAAGGGCAATTCAATTTTATAGTTATTTAATTATTTATTTATTTAAGGATGTATTTATTTTTGTTGGACAGTCAGATTTACGGAGAACAAGAAAAACAGAAAGATCTTACATCTGCTGGTTCACTCCTCAAGTGGCCGCAGATGTGGAGCTGAGCTGATCTGAAGTCAGGGGTCAGGAGCTTCTACCAGGACTCCCATGTGGGTGTAGGATTCCAAGGTTTTGGACAATCCTCCACTGGTTTCCCAGAAGGCATGGAGCTGGAATGGAAGAGGAACAGCTGGGACACAAACCTGTGCCCATATGGGATCTTGGCACAGGCAAGGTAATTATTTACCCATTAGGCTAGCACACCGGGCCCATATATGTTTTCATTTTTATTTGAAAGACAAGTTTACCAAGAAAATGAGAGACAGAGAGAAAAATTTCCATTTGCTGATTCATTTCCCAAATGGCCACAATGGCTGGAGCTGAGCCAAACTCAAGCAGGAGGCAGGAGCTTCTTCCGGGTTTCCCATGTGGTTGCAAGGTTCCAAGGCTTTGAGCCATCCTCCGCTGTTTTCCCAGATCATAAGCTGGGAGCTGCATGGGAAGTGGAGCAACCAGGACTTGAACCAGTATCCATATGCGATGCTAATGGCACAGGATTAACCTATTATGGCACATGTTGGCCTCAACAATTAGCTTGAATGTACATAAAGACTATGAACTTTATTTTGTATCGTTTATAATTTATCCATCAGCTTCTGACTCTAGGATCCTCCCAGGAATGTCCAAAATCTTCATAGTAGTAATGAGTCAAAGCTGGACACTGAGGTCTCCAATCTTGTTTATTTGACAGCTGAAATCACATGTATCCAGAAATTAAAAGTACTCACTCCTCCAGAACTATAAATGAGACATGAGATTTTCTTGTCAACAAAGGCATTCTCTTGCTTTGAGAATTTTTCTTTCTCTTTTCTTTCAGCTTACAAAAGAGGGTTTGGTTGTTTCAAATGGGTTATTCCTGTTTCAGATAAATTCAAACATACTTAGAGGCTTCCCAACATATACATGGAGTTTGTGAGCTGCCAAGGAATTTAGTATTTACCAGAAAACATCAGTCTTTAACACACAGTTGGACAGCCTCTATCTTCTTGTTTTTGGTCTCATTAAGAATTCTTTTCTTGTGTTTGTATTGTTTTATTTGTGACTCAATGAATGGATGTCTTTATTCATCCTAAGTTGTCAGAGGCGGGGGAGCTTTGTTCCTCCTGTCGCAGACTTAATTCTAGCCCCCAAAGAGGTTTGCCCTTTCTCTCCTCTTTCCTTACAGATGTGATCACTCATGCTTTTCTTGTCAAGTGAAGCAACTTCCCTTCCCATACCCATGCACACCCAGTTCCTTTTAGTAAATATATGAAGCCAAGGAATCAGGTGATAGCCTGGTTCCATTTGTTTATCCCCCCAAGTTTTCTTCCTTGAAAACATCAAGAATTTATTCTAATCCTAGCTTCTCTTTTACTTGAGTTGTTGTAATATCCTTTGTGATTAATTTTGTTGGCTGCAATATGTTCCTTTCTTTAGTTTTCTGTCCATAAAAGCTTTATTTTCATTACTGTTAGATACAGCCAAAGCTGTTCACTTGTCCTGTATCTAACCTTTGTAACTGCAGCTATTCAAACATATCTGTTCAAGATATGTATACATATATATGTATAATAAATAAGTCAAGTGTTATTGTCCTTCCCTATTCACCACTATACGTGTTAACATTAAAACAAAACATCCTCCAATGCATTTTGTAGTTATTCAGCCATATGTTATTTAACAGCATGCACATTTAGTCAGTGACATACAGATTAAGTCAAAAAGTAATCACGTTCCAAGGCAATAAAAACCCTCCAGTTTTGTCTCCTGTATTTAATACTGCCAATCTATGCCTGGATAGTTGAAATCTCTTATTACTACTTCCACTACTGCCTCTTTACAAGCCTTTTTTTATGTGCTAAAGTCATTTCACAGTCCACTTGTTCCTTTTCATCTCGTGGCCTACAACATGCAGTTTTCCAGTAGCTAGCCTCCTGAAATGCATCTCAATACATCCAACTTTAAGTCCTAACAACTCTGCACTATTACTAAGCTCTTTTTGATCCCCTTTTATTATAATAATCTTTCAGGAATATAGTTACGACTCTACATTGCTTCCTACCAGTGTGAAATGGAGTTGTGATAAGTACAACTAGAGTAAATGAGCTACCAAATCTTGTTCCTCATTGATTTTAGTCAACAACTTATTAGCCAATTGCTTCAGCTGATATCAACTAATAGAGGATTATAGCAAATAGTGTGTGTGTGTGTGTGTGTGTGTGTATACATTCTATAAGAAAAAGTATTGCAGCACTTTGTTAAAAATCTTGAAACCAATTCAAAGATATACAGCAGTGGCTGTAGTAAACACGAATTTATAGAACAATGATATTCTATCCTCTACATGTCATCATTTCATGTGACAGTAGCTATGCAGCTAAACTGGTCCTCTGATGCACCTTGTAGAGACATTTTTGGCCCATCAATCTTCCTAAGGCACTATAAACAGCAAGAATTTCACTATGAGGACTTCACCAAATGCTCCAAATATGTCTTTAGTTCCTTACTTTAATTTTTGTAATTGATTATAAGCTGGGTCATGCTATACACCAAACTTATGTGACACTTAGGCATAGCCTTTCTTTCAGTCATTTTGTGTCATGACTTTTCATTTTATTAAATGAGTCTTTGCTTGACCTTACTTCCCCTGTAAGATTCCTTTCCTGGGATCTTAGGACCACTTCATTTTTCATACATACCGTGAACATTTTCAACAACTCTAAAAACTTAGAGTACTCATGTATAGCCACCAAGACTCCACAGCCAACAACCATTTTGTTCTATTTATTTATTGCATCTAACCATCCATTAAACAATCATACTTTTTACATTTCATGGTGAACTTCAGACATCCGTTCAATTCACCCCCAAAACTTCAATGTGTGTGTGTAATTAACTAGAGTGCAATATTTGTTTTTTAGTTCTTTTTGATAAGTAAATTTTACATAGAATGAGATATGAAAATAACTACATCATTTAGTGAATTTTGGCAAATGCATATGCCTGTGTGACTTGAGGGACTATTGAGATGTAAAACATCACCATTATTTGAGAAAGTTCCCCAAATTCCCCTTACCCATAAGCTGATTATTTCCATTATAAATCAGTTTTGTCTTCTAGAATTTTGGGCAGGTGGAATCATAAAGTCAAGATCCCTTTGTGTAAGTCTTTTTTCATTCAGTATAATGCAGTTAAGATTCATCTGTCCTATATGTACGGATTCCTGTGATTGCTGAGTAAACTGCTGTTGCATGTCTAAATTACAGTTTGTTTAGGCATTTTCCTATAAATAAATGCCTTGAACTATTTTCAGATTTTAGTTAGCATAAATAAAGCTAGCTATGTGCAAATTTTTGTAGACTTATTTCTATTTTTCTAGGAATACCTAGAATTGGGATTTCTGATTTATCAGGGTATATTTAGCGTTTTGTTTTGATTTTCAGGTTTGTTTTTTGATGACACACTAATTCTTTTTATACTGCTTTTAAATATTGGATTTTTTCTTATGGATAATATTTTAAAATGCAATTTACGATCTTATCCATCTTTACGTACATGGCATTAAGCACATTGCCATGTTGTGTTACCAATCATAATATACATTATCAGAATGTTTTCCATCATTCCCAACAGAAGTCCAATAAGCATTAAACAAGAACTCCTTCATCCCAATTCCAGCTCTGGTAACCTCTGTTCTTCCAGTGAACTTGTCTGCTTTGGGTACTTTCATATAAATAGAATTCTATTATACTTGGCTTGTATATATCTGGCTAAGCATGAGGTTGAAAAGGTGTACACACAGAAGGGTGTGATTTTTCTTTTTTCAACTGTCATCAAGTTTATGGGCCGCAATCCTAAACAAAAAGTAGGAAAACAAAAGAAAAGCAAAAAATTACTTATTCAACCTAAAGAGCCAGGGAAAACTATTTTTGTTTCACAGTTCAGTGACGAGTAGGCAGAAATGTGTCTGTGGAAGTGTGATTGGGCAAAAGTTATGACCTAATGATGATATGCTGAAGAAGGAAAACCAGCAAGACCTGCCTGATGAGATACTTCTTGGTGTCTCTATTTATCTGTAAAGGGCATGACTTCTTCTGGCATGAGAGTCTTTATCTACTGTCTAACAAAAGTGGGTAAAGGAGTTTCTTTATGGCCAGCTGTTACACCTAAGGACGGTGGAGTGTGTGTGGAGGGTTAAAGTGATATTTCTAAGTTTTATGGATGTCTTTGGAGGAGAGGAGGCACCAGTTTCTGGGCCTCACTTTGAGAAATGAAAGTTCTGCTTTCCTTGAATCCTTTACTGTAGAAGGCAGGTGGAGACAAGATAGCAAGACGTCAGAGAGAAACTTTGCTTCTGAAGGTTTCTCTGAGATCTCCCAAACCATTTATTTTAAAATACTCAACACACCAAAGCTTTATTCTTTATAGTATAATCTGAGACTCAAAAAAGGTCAATTAATTTTATTTTGTTTTATAAGAAATCATCAATAGAGCAGGCATATCAGCAATTAATTCAGCACATGGTCACATCCCGTATTCAAGAGGCTGGTTCAAATCTCAGTTGTTCTGCTTCTGATCCGGTTTCCTCCTAATGCATACCCTTGAATGCAGGGAGTGATATCTCATGCACTTTTAAGTTCTGGACTTCTGGCTTTTGGACTGGCAGAGCCCTGGCTGCTGCAGGAATTTGGGGAGTGAATTAGCAGATGGAAGATCTCTCTCCCTCTGAGTGTATGTGTGTGTGTTATTTTAGGTTTAAAGTTTCTTTTATTAGAAGAAACTATCAGCAGGACAATCTACAATAACAAAGACACGGAAACAACCCAGATGCCCATCCAAAGAGGAGTGACTAAGGAAACGGTGGTACATCTACTCCATGGAGTACTACTCAGCTATTAAAAAGAATGGAATTATACCATTTGCAATTAGATGGTCCCAACTAGAGACTGTTGTGCTCAGTGAAATAAATCAATCCCAAAATCTCAAATACCAGATGCTCTCTTTGTTATAAGGCAACCTTCATGCAAATTGTAAACTCAATAACACTTTCCATACTATTTTTGCTGCAATCCATGGGTTTTGCTTTATTTTCATTTCTTTCAAATAGTTTCTTTTTTCTTATCAGATCCTCACTGATTCATAGATCACACAGTAGCATCGTTTTACCCAAGAAGCTTTTGTGCTTTCTTTGTCATTTCTTCATCTATACATTAGTTATTCAGTAACATGTTGTTTATCCCCATGATTCTGTAAATTTTTGGTTTTAACTCCACTCCCATTATTCATATTGTTTCATGATTTCTCATTTAAGGGAATGTATAATGACAGCATAATAGAGACTATCATATCCATATGTGACGCTTCAATGCAGTATGTATCTCTACTTCCAGATCAAAGACTGTTGCTGCAGTCATTTGGGGAGTTACCCAGTGGCTTCAAGCCCCACATTTTCTCTCTCCTTCTTTCTTTGTAAAATCTCACTTTCAATTAATAATAAAAAAAATCTTAAAAAAGAAACTATCAGAATTTTTCTGAAATATTTGCACCATTGTATCTCCCCATTAAAAATGGATGAGAGTTTGGACTGATTTAAATACTTGGCAACGTTTGGCACGGCCAGCCATCTTGATTTGTAGTCATTCTAAATACTTAACACTTAAATTTGTGGTATGATTTTTAGAACCCCTCTTGCTTTGATAATCTACACCACCCATTTTAGAGCTTGATGGTTCTGCATGAATTCTGCACATATGGATTTATTTCCCCAGATAGCTTCAAACTGCTTGGGATCAGAGAATACCTTACTTGATTTCATTTATATTGTTGTATCTTGTATTGGATTGCATTCATACTAATTGAGCCTAATGTTTTAAATTGACCATTTGCAAGCACACTAAATTCAAGCTAAGATAGATTTTTCTAATATACTAGTTACTGTTCTCTTGATACATTTTCTCAGAGGAGGTTGAAGTGTCAAAGCTTGTTTTTCTTTACTTCCTTCTTGACCTTTTTCTAACTATAGACTCACAACCCCTATTGGAGAATAAAATGTCAATAATATCTGAAACTGTGAGACAGGAAGCACCTATGACTATTAAGGGACTGTTAATTCAATCACAGGTTTCCTGTGAGTGATGCTTTATTTCTAACCTAAACATAGATTTGAAAAGAAAATAAAAGGGAGAGGCAAAAGAGAGAACGCAAAGGAAGCAGGAATAAAATAAGCATATTTTTTATTTTCTTCTATGGGAAGAACTCATTTTTAATTAGCCATTTAAATTTAAATGATAATTACAAATTAGATTATAGTTCATTAATACATATTACCTTTGCTGCAAAGCTTATTATTAGATAATGAGAAATTATGATTTTAAACAAATAAAACCATCTTCTATAATGTATATCACCTGTTTCTATGGCTTGATTATGTCCAACTCAAGTTAAAGTGAAATTCTAACCCCAATCCCCAATGTGATGGTATTTAGAAATGGAGTTTGGGGGATATAATATGGTCTAGATGAAGTCATGCGAAACCTTTCTGATAGGAGTAGCATCCTTATACAAGACACTACAGAGCTTGCTTGTTCTCTCTCCCAAGACACTGCCTCACTCCCATCTTCCAACCTTGAGAAGACAACATGATGGCAACTTGCTGCAAAATAGGAGGAAAGCCCTCACGGTTAAAAGTATAAGTTTTTCAATTTTTATTAGAAGCTCATGCTCCCACAGGAACAAGAATTCAATCTGTGGCCTAAAAATAGTACACAAATGAGATTGAGATTTATTTAAAAGAGTGAATATAGACTCAATCTGAGAGTGTGGGCAGTTCAACATGGAATGATGCTAACCATGAGTTGGTCATGGAGTTGCCAACTAGAAACGGGAGGAGGCCTGAGATGGACACATATGCATGGTTGAGAAGCCAAGGGGGGAGAGTGCCACTTCCACTTTCATCCATTTCTTTTGTGAAACAGGTGTGTTTTTATGATTGACTATAGAATTGTGGCTAAATTAGGTGTGTGAGATGCTTTCTGAGTATCTCACGGTACCAGCATATAGAGCTGAACCACAACATAGTGTCTTCGTTCCTGACTCCAGATGAGACAGACGTACAATAATGGAAACTTGGCATACTGGATTTACACATAAGGGATTCGGATCACAACTTAGAGTTAAGCAGAAATAGTGGGGAAAATTTTTCAGCTCAACTATTCTTACCTAATCTTTTCCTGCTTAGTTCTCATGTATCACTTACAGGAAATTGATCCTTCCAGTACCTAGATCTTCCGCTATTATCCACTAAAACTGTGAGAAAATAACGTACTATGCCAGTTATTCCACTTTTAAAAATTTTGCTTCATGTTATTTTATTTTTATTGGAAAAGCAGATTTATGGAGAGAGAGACAGAGAATTCCATCTGCTGGTTCACTCTTGAAGTGGTCGTGATGGTTGGAACTTAGCCAAATTGAAGCCAGAGATCAGGAATTTTTTCCAGGTCTGCCATTTAGATTTAGGGTCCCAACGATTTGGACCATCCTTCACTGACTTTCCAGGTCACAAATAGGGAGCTGAATGGGAAGTGAAGGACTCTTAATGGCTTCTCTTAATGGCAAACATGTTAACAAGCATTAGTGAATGAAATCCCTATTGAGGATTTCATAAACAGAAATAAAACAGGTAGGAAAGATAGATTCATTTCTATTAACATCTGCAGTGATGGAGTATGAAGTGAAAAGGGGAAAATGACCAACATTTAATTATTGAGCTAATTCACCTGCAAATTTGCATTTTTAAAAAGTCATATCTGGAAGAATTAAGTCAGCATTTCTGCATGGCAGGAAGAAACACGGTAGCTACCACTTTGTAAAAATAGATATTTTTAATTAATTTGTTTGAAATGTGTTGTTGGGTGCAGGAGAGAGAAGTAAATAAACAGCTCTCATTTGCTGGCTCACTCCCCAAATGTCTGTAATAGCTAGACCCATTCAGGTCCAAATCAGTGCCTAGAAACTTAATTTTCATTTCCCAGGATGATGGCAGTGAACCACCTGCTTGAGCAGTGAACCACCTGATTACACTCCCAGAGTGTACATTAGCAGGAAGAAGAAGGAGTCAAAAATGGTCCTGAAACAAATTTTGGTATTCCACTGACGTAAGATGTGGGTATCCCAAGCCACATCTTAAATTACCACTATGTTAACCTGCCAACCTTTGAAAGGACATTTGCTTTCTCTTTTGGCACAGTTCCAATCATTCCTCAAGCTTCTCACGCCAGTTTTACTTACATTATGGTTTCTGTCAGGTCCCCGGAGGCTGCAGTTTGCCACTCCTGGCTTAAGACCTAGGAAGATAGACCTAATTGTGATAGCGATAAAAAGTGGAGATTTCTAAACACTGAAGGGGGAGAGAGAGCTATTGAATGAAGAATGAAATGATGACACCAAGAAGGTGACCTTAAAAAATTAGTGAGAATAGAAAAGCAGAGAGCATGGAGAATCTTTTATTAACTGGTTATTATTCTTTTTTATTTATATAAAAGGAAAAAATTCATGTATCTCATATAGTTTAAGAACATAAAATGTTACATGGCTGGCCTATGTAAAATAAATGCAGGTGAGACCAACAAAGATTTATAACCCAAACTGTTATTTTGTAAAATGACTCCTATGTATTTTTCCTATTTCTCTGAAAAATAATTAACTGACCATATGAAGCAATTATTGCTATAAGGGAATTCCAATTGAGCACCACGTTTTCAATTTATTCTTATGATTTGAAAATAATCCATAGCTACCATTCTAAATACTTGTATTGTTCAGTATAATTAAGGTTAATCAAATTTTTGCTATTAATATACTATACTTGATCATTCTGCATAATCCAGTTTTTTAGAAATCCCCTCTTTCAAAGGAAATATTTATTATTTCTAAACTATGTCAACCCAACAGATACAAAAGAGTGCAAGGTTATAAGCCGTGTTAATGTTATCAAAATGTAGTATCACATACACCCAATTTAAGGAGGGGTTGTATTTTTGTTACCTTGAAACTAGAAATAAGTAATTGAGTTTTTTTTGGAGCCTGGATATCAACTTGTGATGAGTAAAAAGAATTATTACTTGAGCAGGTGTTTATCTTAGTCAATAACCCTCCACTTGGGATGTCCTATTTCAGAATACACAACTTTGAATCCTAGCCTTCTTCCCATTTTGGTATTGAGCAACTGATGACAGAAATTACTATTGAATCCCCCAAACAGTCCACTCACCTGATGTACAGATAACCAATCACTGACATTGGATTAGGAGAAGAAAGGAGGCATTTGTTACAATCCACAGAGCAAGGAGCCGGGCAGCTATGTCGTGTTTCCCAGGAAACAGGTGAGGTGTAGGTTCCTACGAGTTGAAATTGAAGTTGAAATTAGAGGTTTGTGACCAGCACATGTTCAGTTTCCTGGTTGGTGCTAGGTGCTAGTAGATCTCCTTTATTTGATTGGTGATACCATAAGCTTTATGGGAATTTGGGCAGACTGGGCACAACACGTAGGTCGTAGTTACTTTCTGTACAGGTCCTGGAATTCCCCCAGAATGAAACCTTTCAAGATTACACTGATCATCAAGATATTATCTATTGGAAAACAAACAACTTTATGAGTCAGGTGACTGGAACTTTACAGGGCCAGTTGTGCCACTCTCAAAGCAGTGAATTAAATGGACCTAATAACATCTAAGGCACTGTACAGAGACTCGGTATAGTTCCAGCTTCCTGTTAACACACACCCTGAGAAGCAGCAGTTGATGGTCCAATAGTTGGGTGCTTGCCGTGCATGTGAGGTTCTCAGTTTGAGTTCCTAACTTCTAAATGTGGTCTGGTCCAGTTTTAGCTCTTTTAGACATTTGGAGAGAGAAGCAGCAAACAAGGTCCCTCCTTCTTCTGCCTTTATCTCCGTGTCCTCAATTCCTGTCATTCTGCTTCTTAAACAGAAAGATTATTATTATTAGTAGTAGTAGTAGTAAATACAAGCAAGACATTGAGTATATTGTCTAAGCAAATTAAATATACCATAAAACATGATTCTCTTCCCAAACTCATCTATTTCCATTTTAAACTATTATTTTAGAGAAGCAAACTGAATTAGAATACATCTCACAACACTCTATGGGCAAAGCTCCTTATTGGATCATGTTAAACTTTTCTGAGTATTTAAAAATATTTTTAAAAAACTGATCTAATCGAAGAACAGCTAGATTTTCAAAGTAGACAGTGTAACCTCAAAAAGAAATTGGAATATAGGAAATTGACAATCAAAAATATTCCTTTCATTTTTATTCCAGAATCTTAATTCCCTGTGTGGGGCGTTAGTTTATAACTTTGTTTGTTTGATATTTGTCTTTTTGGGATTGGCTTATTTCAATAAGTACAATGGTCTCCAATTGGGATCATTTAGTTGCAAATGGTTGGATTTCATTTTTAATAGTAGAGTAGCATTCCATGAAGTAGATGTACCACAATTTCCTTATCCATTCCTCTTTTGGACATCTGGGTTATTTCCAAGTCTTCATTATTGCAGATTGTGCTGCTAATAAATATAGAGTGTAATCTCTGATTAAGAAATCTTTAGGTAAAACACATGTTAAATAGATGCATATATAAACCTATATATACATATAATCACATAGAAGAACTGTATAATGGAGACTAGCATATCAGGAAGTAAAGATATGTTGCAGTATGCATCTCTTTTAAAGAAAATGCGGACTCCCAAGAAAACTGTTAAATATACGTTTTTAATAGGATACTAGAATTTTACCATTGTCTATACCTTCAATGCCATAATACACTCAAATAGTAGAATGTTGTATTTCTGACACTCACTGAAGAACTAAACTATGGAGATATAATATGGGAAAAATATGAGGAAGTATGGGGTAAGGTCAAAGGGGGAATCACTATGCCTATAGAATCGTATAATGAACAAAAGTATATATGTAAAGAAAAAATATATGTGTACATATATATTTGAGTATGTGAGGAAAAGCATGTTTTTAAATTTTATTTTGTGCTAAAGTTGGGTCTGCAATCTTTATTTCACTGCAGACACGTTTGAACATTGAGTAAACAACCTTACATAAGTAATGTTGAATTAGTAGTAGAAAGAAAAGAAAAGAAAAACCCACTTTATTCACAGACAAGAACATTATAGAAGTTTTTATGGCCAATAATAAGGACAGGGATTTTTGTCATTTTTTGCTCAGTGCTTTGTTCTGGGACCTAGCAAAATGCTAGGCATACAATTAGTATCAAATTGAGTGAATGGTATGAAAAGCTAATCGAAATAGTCTCTATCTTTGAACAGTTTAATTTTAAAACCAAAATGATAACAAATATCCCTTTATTTCCCAAATTCACATTCCTAGCTTAATTTTTTTTAAGATTTATTTATTTTTATTACAAAGTTAGATATACAGAGAGGAGAGAGAGAAGATCTTCTGTCCGATGATTTACTCCCCAAGTGAGGGCAATGGCTGATGCTGTGCCAATCTGAAGCCAAGAACCAGGAACTTCCTGCAGGTCTCCCACATGGGTGCAGGATCCCAAAGCTTTGGGCCGTCCTCGACTGCTTTCCCAGGCCACAAGCAGGGAGCTGGATGGGAAGTGGAGCTGCCGGGACTAGAACTGGCGCTCATATGGGATCCTGGGGCGTTCAAGGTGAGAACTTTAGCTGCTTGCCCACGCCACCGGCACCCCTCCTATGTATTTTAGCTTCCTTAACTTCTACTCAACTCTTAAATGTCACAGGTTGTTTCTGTTCTCAAGGGCACACCCATTTATTAACTTAATACTCTTCCGGAACTACAAAACAACAGACTGTAAAACTTTCATTTTGTTTATTATACTTAAGTCCAGATTTTCTCATTTTCTCATCAAATAGAGGTGGTCTGCAACTTCTGATGGTTCAACTTGTTGCCATGCAGCTGGACTTGCCTCACCTTCACATTCCCAACAATAAAAAAAAATGTTAAAGACCTGAACACAAGGAACCATACATTTTAAGAAAGGGAAGCATCATCTGTAAGGTACCTATCAAAGAGATTGGGAGACAACCCAAATCGATCTCTTTCAAAAGAGAGTATGGAGTTAGATAAAGTGGGGCATGGCTACAAATCTGTTGATGGGGTGTGATATGTGAAGAGAAAAGTCCCTTGATTGTACATGCTAGCGTACTTGTATATACACTGCATGTTCAAAGATGGTCATTGAAATGCTCCATCAGCAGATTCTCAGGGCAACCTGAACCAAGCGCATGCATTCTAAACCCTATCTTAGCCATAGTTCTATTTAATCAAGTACCCTTCTGCAAGACAGCTTGGCAAAAGTTTAGCAAAGGCAACTATTAGACAAAGTAAGTTTCTGTGCAATATGCTAGTGAACAATGATTAAAGCGTCTTAACATGTCAGACAGCAAAGGAAAGCACACTGTTAAGGAAGGGGTTGGGGATCCGTTATCTGTAGTTTAAACTTAGGACTTTTACACTTTGAGTCGTTGTTAAAGCAATTCTCATTCAATAGAAATCATACTTCAAATATTTAATTTTAATCTTTTTCCCATGCTAGTGATAATGTGCTACGTGACACTTTTGTAAGTGCAGGGCTGTGGCAGGAAGTCTCAGCTTTCAGTCCACCAATCAGTCCCAAGTTAAAAAAAATCAATAATTTGGTGATTTGGTGTCTGTGTTTTTTTTTTTTTTTTTGGCTGTTGGCAGTTTTCTGTTTTCCCTTCCCATAATTTGTTTTCCTTGCAGTGCATTAAACAGCACCCATTTGTATTTTTTCTTGTAGTGCATTAAAATTATTTTTGTCATAGCATATTTTCTACAGGCTGTAACCCTATTATAATATTTTTGTTTTTTATGTAGAATTTTGCTCACACTTAATTATGAGAGGTATATTGGGGAAAGTACGGAGGGCATATATGATGTTCAATTGTGCTCATACTCTTTTTCGAACTATGGTGCTTGTGACAAGCCTAAGAACTCATGTATCGTTTCCTTTGAACTCCACAAAGATTATATTTTTGTAGTGTAGCCTTCAAGATAGACTGTCACTGCTACAGTGGCCAGCTACTTGGAGTTCTACACTGAGTATCCCACTGGCGTACTAGACAGCACTCTCAAATCACTGCAGTTGCCACATGCTGTCTGTGTACTGAAAGCGAGAACAGAGAGATAAGGAGGACCATAAGTGAAAACACTTAGCCTCACATATTTTCAAAATAGTAGAGTATGAGACAGAACACAGTTAGCAGAGAGTGAACACATAAGCACATAAAACAATATTCACCATATATCCATGGATCAATCACGCCCTTAGTATAAAGAACTCTGTGAGACTAGAAACATACAGCACATTCTTACTCTAATTCCAGAGCTCAGAATGCTACTGGATACCTAACAAGTTCATCCCAAATACTTGCTGAATGAGTGAATTCTATATGAAGGAGCAATTATAATTGAAGCAGAAAATGTAAAGAGGCAGTGTAGAAATACATTGTGTCAGATTTTGTATAGAATTGCAATGAGGGAATTAGGTTGTTGGATGCAGAATAATTGTGGTTCAGGCACATGAGGTGACATATCTGAAAAGAATGAGTTATGTGTGGCCTAGTGGCTAAAGTCCTCGCCTTGAAAGCCCCGGGATCCCATATGGGTGCGGGTTCTAATCCCGGCAGCTCCACTTCCCATCCAGCTCCCTGCTTGTGGCCTGGCAAAGCAGTTGAGGACGGCCCAATGCATTGGGACACTGCACCCGCGTGGGAGACCCGGAAGAGGTTCCAGGTTCCTGGCTTCGGATCGGCGCGCATCAGCCCGTTGCGGCTCACTTGGGGAGTGAAACATCGGACGGAAGATCTTCCTCTCTGTCTCTCCTCCTCTGTGTATATCTGGCTGTAATAAAATGAATAAATCTTTAAAAAAAAAGAATGAGTTATGTGTATCAAAACCATATAATTTGTTACACAAACCTGGATGTTTTCTAAGAATTAAAGAAGATGCTTTATAAATAAAGAAGATGCTTTATATAGGTGTGTATAATGACACACCTAGCAATTTGGATCATCTGAGGCAAGCTGCCGTACATGGTCACTCTCTTTATATGACCATAAGCCATCTGAATAAGGGGTTGGGCTGATAAAAACAAAGTTTGAGAAATGTTGTTTTAGTTAGATTATCTTCAATAGATGGAGATTTTAATTCTGAGAAAAAGGAAAGAGACTGTAATCCAGAATACCTGCTGAAATTGCACTGCTACAATCCGGGGATGAAATTAACACAACCTAGCTGTGAGAGTAAGGAGAATGAGTAGCTCTGAAGAAGTCTGAAGAATTAAGCAACATCAATTGAAACATTCAGGCATAATACTGATTCCAGTGTTACTTTAAAATTACTTTTCCTGCACTTGCATGGGCACAGGATTCCCCTTGCTGCCCCTCCATTCCCATCCATACCATTTCCCCTCATATTATTACGGTAGTAAAGTCCTTCAGCAACAGTCACAAATCCATCATTCTGCTATTGAAGTGTATCATACTATTGTTGGTGTATACAACGGTAGATTGCTTAGTATCCTATTTTCAATGTATATTTAACAGTTTCATTGGCATTATTTTACATGGTATAAAATGCAAGCTCAAAAATTGTGACCTCTTCTGAAGTTCTCTGCACACCTCCCAAATCCTTGATATAGGAACATTTACTTACCCTCTCTGACTTTCAGTTACCATGACTGAAGGTAAGCTTTAAAAAGAAATTTCATATTTCAGACTCTTGGATATCCAAATTAACTGCCTTCAAACTAGTGTATTTTTCTTTATTCTTAGTCAAGAAAAGCTTGACGATCTGCCCTTAGCACAACAAAACTTAAGCAGAATTGTAAAACAGACATTTATTAAAAAAAAAAAACTTTCATGAACAAACAGTAGCTCAATTCATGCCTAGAGTTTGGTTGTTTAAACAGACTAATTGCCTCTTGCATATTTCTCATAGCAGAAAGTGTTTCTTTGGAAATCGACAACACAAATACGAAATTCAGAAGACTGTGATTTCCTCCTTCTATTTTCTGACCTTCAGAAAGACAGGAAATTATGGATTGTAGTCTCTTTTTAAATTTATTATTATTGAGAAGAAAGAGGGAGAGAGTATGTGTGTGGTTTGTGTATCCACATGCTATTTCCTTTCTCAAATATCTGCAATGGCCTAGGCAGGGCCAGGCTAAAGACAGAAGCTCAGCACTCAATTCAGGCTTCCAGCATGAGTGTCAAAATGTCATTTACTTGTGCTTTTTCCCAGAAAAACTTTATTGTTTGTGTTTCAAGTCTGAGATTATCTCCCTTAAAGCTTAATAGAAAACTACTTTAGACCTTGCTATCTTTGTTTAGCATTCATGTATATGAATGCTACATTGTCCTTAAGGGACTAATACCTTTGATTTTTTTTTCTACTCTATTTTTTCATCCAGCAGCCTGGTTTCAGCTGAAATCCAGATGTCAAGTCAACATTCTGTCTCCCCTCTCTACAAAAATAGATGTTTTCCCATATTTGGGGAGGGGAGAAATTTTATTCCAACCTGCATCTTGGTTTTTTTTTTTTTTTTTGCTTATATTTTGTACTTCTAGGTTTGCTACATTATTCTCTCTGGATAATCTTGCTCTATAATATTTGAAGCCCAACATCACTACTGAGCAGGGATCAATGGAAAGTGGAGTAGGAATTCTTGATAGCACCTAAATGTCCTGAGACTCATATTTCCCACTGTCAAAATTGAACGACTTCAGAGTTGTTGAAATTATTGCTGGATATATTTACAGTCTTTTTACAATAAAAAACTTTATTACTCTTATTATGGGCTGAAGAAGATGCATTAAATCTTGAGTTCTGAAGTAATATCCCCTGTCCTAAAAGCTATGAAGCTTTACAAGAGAGAGAGGGAATGAAAGTGCACTTTGTAAAAAGTAGTTTACAGTCCTGGGATTTTGTTGCAACTTTGGATCATATATTTTTACTAAGTGTAGCCTTTATATGTAAATTAAGTGATTATAGAAGAGAGAATTCTGTTTTTATAAAATAAGAAATGATCTTATATCCTAAAAGACAGAGGCATATAAACCAGTACGGCAGTTCTGCATGTGTTTGATGGCTTTGAAATGACCAGTTTGATTTTCTATTACAGACCAGCAGACTGTACTTCCCTGGCCCATGAGACTCAAACTGTGGGGTAGCCAACTTCTCATTAGGGCGTCTTATGCTACAGAGTGTATTCATGGCCTGTAATAAATACAAGGCATTTAAAAGCTTACATATAGAAACAGTCGCCCATTGTGAAAACAGTATCATAAAAAGATGTTTATCCTTTGAAACACTATTGGAGAGAGGAAAAGATTTTTTTTCCCCCTGGCTAAACCCTGACAAATGATTTTATTATTTCGCCTTATGGGATAGTGTATGCACACATGTCCAGATAGTCAAATTCATTCAAATTGGTCCAGATAGACTAACTCATCAGTTCTTTGGAGGGAAAGACCAAGCTGAATTAAATAAAATGTTAAAATAAAAGCAGTTTAATTACCTCAAGGGAGAAATAGAGAGAACTTGGCCTGCAGTCTTAACAGAATTCCATAATAGCTTTAGTGAACAGATAATAATTTGTGATTAGCATGTTCATTGTATACAAAAGCTTCAGCAAAAGTGGGGAGCCTTTAAAACTTATTTAGTTTTGTTCATTTGCTGGGTAGCTTCTGTTTGTTCGTGTGCTTGCGCGTGTGTATATGTAGATGCGTGTGCAAGCCAAAATTATTGCAGATTCTAAAAGGAGTTTGATTTAATGAGGCTTTATTGTCTGGGTGTACATTACAGAGAGTAAAGAACTAAGTATGCCATCTGTGCCTCAGATTTTTAGTCATTCTACTTGTTTTGTTCACTTCCCAAAGTCGTAAATTCTACCTCTTGAGAGACAAGTTATTTCTTTGTGCTTCTGATTTGTCCTTTGTGACAAAAATTTTGTGATCAGAATTTACCTGAGAAGTTACAGACATGTGAAATAAGATAGGCCTGGTTACAATTTTCTCTATTGAAATGGCTGTTTACAATGTTTATCTATCTATCTATCTATATATCTATCACTAGTAACTTAGAAAAATTGGGATAAATTATGTTTATGACATTTTCCTAGAAATCTTAAAGTCTGTGTATGAAATGATTCTTTAAGGAGCAATGAATAGGGAGGCACTCTGGTATAAAGCATTTTTAAAGGTGACATCTCTAAAAACTAGTAGGAGAACAAAATAAAACATACTGGATTGGAGGACTTGTTGGAAGAAGGTGCACCTGGTGAGGACAGGAATCTTGTCTTTTCACGCAAAATGACAGCAGCCGAGCCTGGGTGATATAGCTATCTGCAACACTGGAGTCTATAGGAGGTTTGTAACATCTACGAGAAGGCTTGATGGGGAAAATGATGTTGATTGAGGTGTTGGGTACTCATTCTCCAAATCAAAGTCAGTCTCATGGTAGACAGCTGTGCATATGATCCTTTTGCCACACCAGGCAATAAGGATTCTGTGATCCAAATACTGGCTATGCGCGTTCTAATAACAAATTGCTTCTAAAAATCACAGAAGTATACACAAAGATCACTGTTGCACCAAGACCCCATGCTTCTAAATCCCTTCATATCACATGAAGTGACTTCTTTTAAGAGGGTTAAAAACCAATATCTTCCACTTTCCATTTTTATCATTTTTCCTTTTGGGAGACAGACTTTAAATATAAGCACACTCAGAAGCAATAGCCAAAACAATCTTGAAAATGAGAAACAGAGTTTGAGGACACATACTTTCTGATTTCAACACTTGCTACAAAGCTATGGCATCAAAATAGTACAGTACTGAGCTAAAAACAGTTACATATTTCAGTGGAATTGAATAGAAAGCCTAGAAATAAATGTTCATGTGTATGATCAACAATTTTCAACACTTGAAAATAGTTTAAATGATAGATATTGTATTCTGTTTATTTTATTACATACAGTAGACATATTGGGAGAAAACATTAATGAGTTGCTCTTCTGTAGTCACAGGCGTTTAGAACTGGAAAATTGTTATATGCCATCACCAGAATAGTGTGGCTGGATGGACAACTAGATCATCTAATGACATTGAACCAGCTCCTTTACAGATGAAGAAAGTAGAAAAAATGTTTGAATGGTTCTTACAATGTCATGCAGATTGTAAGTTAGAGCTAAACTTCTTGCTTTCTATCTGGCTTTCTTTCTGGAATGTTGTTATCTCAGATACCAAGTTTTGAATAAATTATATCCTCAGCTCATAATAATCTTATTACATGTTCTGCTGCTAACAGCATGAAACAACACTGTGAATAAGTAAGAAAGAAAAGAACTTAGTTCTGTCTCGTGGCCCATCGTGCAAGGTCACAGAGTTCTGCTCCCCAGTGTGATGGTATTGGAAGGTAAGGAATCCTTGTTAGAATTAAAAGGGAATCCTTCATGAATGCAATCAGTGTGTTTCAATTGCTAAGAGAAATTGAAGATGGAAGACTCCATTCTCCTCCAGGTGAAAAAGCCAAAAAGAGAGTCTTCACCAGACGCCTAGGTCTTCTGGAAATTTGATCTGGGACTTGCAGCCTCCAGCATTGTGAAAAATAAATACTCAGTATTTAAGTCATCCAGTTTATGAGATTCTGCTATACTAGTCAGGAGTAAGAAAGAGAACAATGTTGAATATATTTTCATGTGCTTCTTTGCCATCTCTATATTCTGCTTCAGAAATATGTTTCTTTACATCTTTTGTCCATATTCTAATTAGATTGTTCTTTTTTTGAGTTTGAGAGTTATATATAAATACAATATAGATAGTAATTTATAAATAATATTGTGATTATCTATCACTTATACTTACGAATATATTATATCATTCTTTATCTGTCTTTTCATTTATTTTAGGATTCTCTAGAAAAATTAAAATTTTTAAACCAGATTTACTCTCATTTGGACTTTGCTTCTGATTTCTATTAAAGGTTCATTTTCTTCTTGTGTCAGCCTTTTCATTGACATCTTTTACTATAAATATACTTTATTTCATCTACACTTCTGTATTTTATTACATATATTCATCATACTTTAGATAATTTTAGTTATAGTTAATTTGAATGCATTTTAGGCATTTTATTTATTTCTACATTTTCTTTATTTATTCATCATCTCCCCAAAGACTTATTCATTTTGTCAAATAATTAGCTTTAATTATGCTTACTTTTTCTATTTGTTGTTTTTGTCATTGTGCCTATTTCTTAATTTCTGCCACTATAAACATTATATTCTTTGTTTTTCCTTTTTTCCTTTTTTCTCAACTGTATGAGTCTACTCATACAGTTAGTTCATTTTTGAAATTTTGTAATATAACTTTAGTAAAGATCAAAGATATGTACAACACATATTTTAGTAATAAAGCCATTTTACTTTATCCAAACATTAGACATATTGTTAATAATATCTTTTTTAGAAGATTTATGTGGAAGGCAGAGTGACAGAGATAAGGAGAAGATAGAGAGGGACAGACAGAGAGAGACCTTTGATTTACCTGCTCATATTCACAACATGCAGGGATGGGCCGGATCAAAATTAGAAGCCTCAATTTGAGATTTCCATATGGATGGCAGTGTCCCAGTCCTTAGGCCTTCTTTTGTTGCTTTCCCAGAGGCATCAGCCAAGAACTGAGTAGGCAGGACCCAAACAGGCATTCTGATTTTGGATACTGGTAGCACAAACAATGCTTTTACTCATTATGCCACCATGTAGGCCCCTTATTTTAATAAATCTGAAGTCCGAGGAAAAGATACTGCTTGGCTCCATTTTATAACTGTGAGAAATATAGCTATATCTGTGATCATCTCTTCAAAAATCAGAGACTAGAAGAAACAGTTAAAAAATTATGTATTGGGCCCGGCAGCGTGGCCTAGCGGCTAAAGTCCTTGCCTTGAAAGCCCCGGGATCCCATATGGGCGCCGGTTCTAATCCCGGCAGCTCCACTTCCCATCCAGCTCCCTGCTTGTGGCCTGGGAAAGCAGGAGAGGACGGCCCAAAGCTTTGGGACCCTGCACCCGCGTGGGAGACCTGGAAGAGGTTCCTGGTCCCGGCATCGGTTTGGCGCGTACCGACCCGTTGCGGCTCACTTGGGGAGTGAAACATCGGATGGAAGATCTTCCTCTCTGTCTCTCCTCCTCTCTGCATATCCGGCTTTTCAGTAATAATAAAATCTTAAAAAAAATAATAAAATAAAAAATAAAAAATAATAGAAAAAAATTATGTATTGAAGATACTGATGAAATCACTGGTAATCGATATATCTCATTGAAATGTCAGTTTCTGTGATTCTTATTATTATGTCAGTTTTGAGAATGATTGCTGATTTGCTTTATTTCTGTTTTATTTCTTCAAACTGAGAAAATATTATCATTGAAATTTGGTGGTAGCTTGAATACTGCTGGCAGATACTTTAGAATGAAATTTGCTCATGTGAACTAAATCTTTTTTTTCCATAAAGATTTTCAAATTCATTTTAATCGCTATGTTAATACTATTTATTATTTAATATGCACATTAATTGTTGTGAAAATGCTATTTTTTAAAGTTTAAGACTCTTCCCTTTTTAGTCACTTTGATGTTTTATTTGAAACGAAAGAATTTTCTGTTTAGTATATGCAAATTATATTTAGTATATGCAAATATGCCATAACATAATCATATGATTCTTTTCAGTATTCAACATGCCCTACAGTTCTCTCCACCACACTCTACATAGTATAAATCCCATCTTTCTTATCAGCTAGAAACTGTAATTGTGGCAGCATATGCATTATTTCCTATAATCCGATTCAATCAACAAATTATTTTCAGGCTTCTACTGTGTATAATTCCCTTTGGTTACAAGGTTGAATATATTAACACGCTTACGTGATTACCCCTCTGGATGTTTTCATCTATAAATGTATAATATCCAGAAGTGCTCAGTATTTTTCATCCTTATCTTCTGGTTATAAAAACATTAATGTAAAGTGCAGTTTAAAATACAAAATTTCAATATATTACGAGCAAAGCCACATTTTTTTGATTGTCGTCAGCTCATGCATATGGCTTGCACATAACAATATGGATTGTTTGCTTCCATCTATTAGAGATCTGAACCATTCTATTTTAAATGATAATAGCAGCTTCAAATAAAGGTTTGTCTAAATCCTTTTCAATCTTTGAAACAAATGTTATAGATATATTTTCTTATTTCTTTAGTAGGCAGTTACAGGGAGAGGGTGAGATAGAGAAATAGAGAGATGCATTCCATCTTAAATGGCCACAATGACAGGCTAATGGAGGCCAAAACTAGGAGTCTGGAGTACCCCCAGGTCGCCTCTATGGGTTCAGGGACCCAAGAACATCGTTTACAGATGAAATAGAGGTGAGCTGGATTGGAATTGGAGCAAAGAAGAGTCAAATCATCAAACATATGGGATGTCTGCATTGTAGGCTGTAGATGAAGATTCTTCAACACAATGCCAGCCTACTTTTGAAGTTTTAAGAACACTACTTTACACTCATGTCCCTAACTGGAAATGGATTTGCATACATCCAATATCTACTAATTTAGCGTGTTTTGTTAAATCATTTATTTTTTATATTTTCCCATTTTTAATTATTATTATTATTAGTTTATGATACAGTCCCATAGGCCCTGGGATGTCCCTGAACTCCTTCCTAAATCCCCTCCCCCCATGCACTGATTTCCCTATATTACTGCAATAGTATGGTTCTTCATAAACAGTCAAAAGTTCATCATTGCGGGCACGGACAATGGCAGAAAGACCAGGATTCTATTGTCAAGATGTATTTAACATTTTCATTAGGAGTCCATCTTTGATCTGGAAGTAGAGATGTATACTACATTGTATCCTCACATCTGAATATGATACTCTCCATTACACAGTTATTATACATCCCATAAATGAAAAGCCACAATACAAAATCAGCCACAGGAAGAAAACTAGAAGTCTACAATGCCATGAAGTTAGAAAAAAAGCTACTAAATGACTCACATATCTCTGAAGAAATGAAAAAAGAATCAAGAACCTTCTTGAAGAAAATGATGCTACAGTATGACTTATGAGTCAGTGAGAAAATTAGTATGAGAAAAAAAGTGTTTTCAAGAAATGAAACTATAAGCAAAAACATCAATATCCATGAGATATAGTTTCAGTTGAACTTTATTGGTGAGATGTGTTTCCTATAGGCAACAGATAATTGAGATTTGATTTTGTAATCCAGTCTACTTAATTCATGATGTGTTATTGATGGGTTTAAGTCATTTACATTCAGGGATAATATGAACAGGTTGCAATTTGGTCCTATCATTTTAGCAATGTGTTGTTCATTGTTGGATTTCATCTTATGTTATTATTTTACTGGAATGTTTTTCATGTTTGTCTTTGGTTTTGGTGGGTGTTATTCCTTTTTTCTGTGAAGAGAACATTTTTAAGTATTATTTGTAGGGCAGGTCTGGAAGAGGCATATGGAATTTTATTTAATTTTCTAAAACAAAACAAGGCTTTGCTGGGTGCATTATTCAGGGCCAACATTTTTTTTTTTCTTTTTAGTTCCAGAATATGTCACTACATTCTCTTCTAGCCTGTAGAATTTCCTGTGAGAGGTCAGCTGTTCTGATTGGCATCCCTCTTCTGGTCAGTCAGTTGATTTTTTTTTCATGTGCATTTAAGGAGCTTTTCCCCTTTTTTGTTAAATGAAAGAGAGCTTGATTATCATGTGTTTTGGTGAAGATTACTTTTGGTCAATCCTGTTGGGAGTTCTGTACCCCTCCTAGATGTTGTTTCCCAATTCTTTATTATTTCTTTGATTACAGCTTTAAACCCAGGTTGTCTTTCTGCACCTCCCATAACTCTTATATTTAGCCTTGTAATAGCTTCTCTTAATTTTTAATACATTTTTTTTAGCTTGACCCAGCTCCACTTCCAGCTTTCTCATTTTTTCTCCATTGTGTCAAGGAATATCTTCCAATTCTGATATTCTTTCTTCTGCCTCATTCATTCTATTTTTCAAACTTTCCACTGAATTTTTAGTTTGTTCTATTGTGTCATTCATTTCCAATAATTCCATTTGATTTTGTTTCAGTGTGACATATTCCTTAGATTTCTTGAACTCCTTCCTGTATGTGATTCTCATTGTTGACAAAACATTTTACAACAATTTGTATGAATTCAGTATCCCCCATTTTGATGACATATTCCTCAGTTAACCCTGAGGTTGGCAAAGGCATTTGCCCCTTTGCAGAGGAATCTTTAGTAATAGTCACTGTGCCTTGGTCTCTTGCTCTTGGTCATGTTACATCTAGTTAGCACGCTGTTTTCCATTGGGAAGACTTCTAAGTTGTGTCATCCACAGGTCTACAGTTCTATTTTACTAATGGTGTTTGGTACTCTGTTCTTTGTTTATAGTTACTTATGCTTCTCACTCCAGTGTGCTTCAGGTATGAGCTCTTGTTAGGTTTCTACCATGGTCTACAAAGCCCCAGCTCCTAGATTACGACTCTCCAAGACCTCCTATGATCCCATGCTATGACTTCATCATTATCTGTACAAGTTTTCTCTCACTTCTGGTGTGAGCAGTCCCTAAGTTTATGCAGACCCCAGGTCTCCTAAATAACTAGATTGTTAGTGATGCTGATCTTGCTGGAATCTGCTGACTATTAGGTGTGAGGGCCACCCAGACCTATTTTGACCTGTATAATGCAAAAGTCGTATTATTTTCCCAGTGGGACCAGTGCAATACACTGAGCTTGAAGTGAGTTCATTTCCAGTGCAGCACATGTGTAGCTCATTGTTGTCCTTCCAGTCTCAAAGCCTTTGCCACACTGTACAAAATGGTACTTGATTAGCCACTGGTGGAGATATGAATCTGCTGCTGTTAGGTCTGGGGGCTAAATGATTTAGGTGGAACCTGTAGCTTCCCAAGTTAGAGCAATGCATTAATCCAGAAATAAATTTGCTCCAAGCTCAGTGCATGCTCAGTCCTGTCCCACAGCCTTTGCCTCCCTACACAAAATGGCACCTGATGCAGCTCTGCTGAGGATCTAGGCTGTGAGATCCACCCTGTTCCCACACCATCTGTTTGGGATCTACTGCTCTGCCTCTGCTCCTGGTCAAATCACACAAATCAGCAGGACAGGCAGTTATTTGCCTGAGTTCACCTGGTGAACTTCCTTCCCACCTGGCTGGCGGTGGAGCTCCAGCTGCTGGTGGAGTTCAGTTCACCATTCACTAACTGCCACTGGATTATCTGGTCACTGCAACACCACAGCAGTGTCTCCATTGCTTTCTGGTGTCTGTCAGTCTCCAGGTGCCCCTCTGCCATCACCTTGTACTCTCTTATCTCCTGGAATGTGCCATTTCTGATTCACCCAGGCTAATGATTCTCTGCTTATATGTGTCCTCATCCTACTTTGCTATCTTTATTCTTGCTAAATCACTGACTTTGAAACTACAGAAATAATTCCATTCTTGTCTCTGTTTCTTGGTTTCCTGCCCAGCTAACCATTCTGCATTAGCAAAATACCACATTGTGCATATATTTCTTATATTCTAATGCTCAAATCCTTCATGCACACTATATTATCCATGAAGTGTGTATGGATATCATTTGCTCCACAACCCATTATTTCTCCTTAAAATTCCTACACATTTGCTGCCTTATGTATTTGACCACCTTTTCTTGATACTGTATTTAGCCACCTATGTCTTAAATGATTAAATAGGCTTCTTCTTCATCTTGCATCATTTCTGTACCCAAATAGACATTTAATAAATGTTTATTGAGTGACTGATTCAGCTGATTTGAACCTTACTATGCTTTTTTAGATTCTTCACTTTCAGAATCAAGATTCCTTCACTTTTTATTTTCCCTAGTGGAAAATAAGAAACAATAAGAGCAACAGCCAAGTTTATTGGTCTCCAAAAGCCTGGAATGTCTATATAATCTGACTTACCTAACTTAAAATTTCCAAACTGGTTAGCTTTTCCAAATTTGAAGCCTCCTTCTAAATTTTTCTGGAAGTCCACTATATCCATTCTTTCAAGATAAGCTTCTACTTTGTGATAGTGGAGACAGGATTTGCAATGAAACTGCAGAAATGCATCCCTGTCCTGCTCAAAACTTCAGTGTTATCTTTTCATTTTCTCACATTTATTTCAATCATCTAGTCACCATTCCATCCTTTCTCTACCCATATTCTCCTTCCTACCTCATATTTTTCAGACTGTTCGTCTGTGTCTACGGGAGGAATTCACCTAATTAGAGTCCTCCTAGAAACTTTAAAATGTTAGTCTCTACATATGAAGTCCAAGTGTATGCAACTTTTACATACAATGATAGATGTGTAACATATTACCCATGACTTATTATTTGTCTTTTCAAATTGAAATCAAGTGTATGTGTTTTCCTTCTTTCCTCCCATCCTTATCTTCCTGCCTCCTTCCATTTCTTTTTTTTTCCCCCCTTATCATCCATATTTATCTTTCTAAACAATTGAAACATCCTCTTTATGGATGGCTTACAAGTTCATAGAATTTGTGAGAAAACAAATAGGTCAATGGCTCCCAATCAATCATGTAATATTTGAATCATGTCATAGTCAGTTTGGGCAACTACAACAAAATGCTGCAAGGTAAGAAATCTACACAATAAATATTTTTCATAATTCTGGAGCTGGAAAGTCCAATGTCAATGTGATGCATTGTTCCATTACTAGTGAGGGCTCTCTTCCTGGTTTGTAGTCAGTCACAGCATTGGCTACCACCCTCTTGCTATATTCTCCCATGGTGAAGAAGGAGATCATCTCTCTCATCTTTCTTCCTTATAAGGGCAATAATTCAACTTGTTTTTTTTTAAAAGATGTATTTATTTTTATTACAAAGTCAGATGTACAAAGAGGAGGAGAGACAGAGAGGAAGCTCTTCCGTCCGATGATTCACTCCCCAAGTGAGCCGCAACGGCCGGTGCTATGCCAATCAGAAGCTGGGGACCTCCTCAGGGTCTCCCACTCAGGTGCAGGGTCCCAAATCTTTGGGCAGTCCTCAACTGCTTTCCCAGGCCACAAGCAGGGAGCTGGATGGGAAGTGGAGCTGCCGGGATTAGAACCGGCGCCCATATGGGATCCCGGGGCATTCAAGGCGAGGACTTTAGCTGCTAGGCCACACCATCAGGCCCCAATAATTCAATTTGTAAAATCTTCACCTTTATGTCCTAATTATCTCCCATCTATCCCATTTGCAAATACCATCACATTAGAGTTTAGACCTTCAAACTATGAATTTGGGGTGACACAAGCATTCACTCCCATCAATAAACCCAATGTGGTTTTTTTTTCTGTTTTCTCTCCAGATATTTTTCTCTCTTCATTTGTGACAATCAGAAATACAAATAATGATTGAAATAGGGTCATGTCATTATTTCATTCAACAAATGCTGCAGCACTTTTAGTAAGTGCTTTCAGGGAACAGTTGATTGTACTCCTTATTCTCTTCCTGGAACATGACCACTTAGTGATGACAGTTCAACTTATATGACACCAATCACGGTATGACTCATCTGGTTTAGTTTAAGTGGTGTCATATGGAAGAACACTTCAAAAGCAGAAAAATTAACTAATACAAAAATTCAAGCAATGCTTATGATGCCTTCTGTACCCCCTCAGATTATGATCCATCACACCCCTTAAATACCAAAAATTATCTCCATTGCAACTCTCCTTCTTCATTCTGGAAAATGTCTGCTCTCTTTTCTCTACTATTACTTTATATTATAAACATAATATTTATATTATTAACTTTTCTCTTTGATACGTTTACTTTTTCTACCATTCCTTCTGTTGTGTTCCTCAATTCCTTTATGCTTATTCTTCAATTATCACGGAATTCTCTGAACTGCTCTGCATGCTTCTTGAATACAGTTGGGGCATACAAATAGGGTACAGGTATGCATAATTAAATTCTATCGTGTGACAAAAAATGTGTTTAAAAAGTTTTGTTGGTGATTTCACTTCATTGTACGTGGATAGAACTATATTTTAATGGGTATATCATCTAACCATCATTTACTTTGCAGCCATGCCACTTCCAAATTCTTTTTTCCTCTCATATAATCCCTTTGCAATTGTCTGTAGATTTTTAAAAATATATGCTTTATTATTATGACCTAGGAAAACAATGTAAGCAGAAAACTCAAGTGTCTACTGTACATTACTTTTTTGCAACTGTATTAATTCCCAAATGCATATTCTTTTGTTAACTACATATTTTTGCCATCATTTTCCTTGGTTTTATAGTTATTATGTCCTACAAGACAAGGGACATTTCTATCAACAGAAAAGGTAGTGCTAAAGCACTATCACTTTGCAATAATAATCAACACCAACATTTGTAAAATGAAGGGATTTTTTGTATGCCAATGGTTTAATGATTGAAAGCAGAAATAGGATTAATTCTAGATAATCAGAGGTGCTTTTTGAAAGCCAATTTTATTTCTTTTACTCTATTTCCTCCCTTGTCAACGCATCTCCATTTCCATGAACTCTCTGTCATCTGTGTCTTATATTTTTAAATCTCAGAAGTCTGAATTGTTTCTTGAATCACTCAAATAGAATTTACTTCCCTGAATGTCTACATGATTCTCAAGTATTTACTGAGTGCACATTACATGTTAAGCATATTACAAATAAAGGGGTGTTTGCATAGTAGTAAACAAAGAAAAAAATAATTTCTATCCATATAGATAAGGAAGAGAGCGAGCGAGAGAGAGAGAGAGAGAGAGAGAGAGAGAGAGAGAGAGAGAGAGAGAGAGAGGTGGGAATTAGCAAAATATTTGAAGATAGAGAAATTAAATATTTTGCTAGTGCTAACAAAAATAGTCATGTGACTCTATGGAGAGTATAATAGCTATCATCTAAATGTCTATTTGAGAAATCCATGGTTAGGGGTTGGGCATTTGACATGGCAATTAACGCATCATCTGTGATGCCCACACCATATTGGAGTCCCAGGTTTGACATCCAGTTCTGTTTCTGACTTGGCTTTCTGCTTGAAAGCCAGAAGATGAGGACCCAACTAATTGTATGTCTGTCACTCCTTTTGGAGATTGATTGAGTTTGAGGTTCCTGTTTTCAGCCTGATCAAGCATTTAGTGAATGAACCAGGGGAAAGAGTTCTAACTCTCTGTCTGTCTGTCTGTCTTGCTCTCTCTCTAACTGTAAATAGATCAATAAAAATAATCTTAAAGGATTTATTTACTTTGCTTGAAAGCAGAATTACTGAGAAGTTGAGGGCGCAGGGGAGAGCACCTCCATCTGCTGGTTCACTTACAAATGGCTGGTGTAATCAGAGTTATTCCAAAGCTGAGATCCAGGAGATTCTTCTGGATCTTTCTCCCATGTGGACTCAGGGTCCTGATTACTTGAATCTTCCTCCATTTGCATTATAGGATGAAAGCAGGGAGCTGGACCTTAAATGGAGTAACTGGGACACAAACCATTGCCCATAAGGGAAGCCGGCACTACATGTGGAGAAGTATCCTGATAGACCACATCACCCACCACAACAACTAAATAAACATTTTAAATTTTGAGTTATAAAAAAGTAAAGGCTTGACATTTTGGTTTAGTGGGTTACATTGCTGCTTATGACATCAGCGTCACAAATGTGCTGGTTGAGTCCCAGCTGTATCACTTTTGATTTAGTTTCTTGTCAATGTGCCTGGGAAGGTAGGGACTAATGAATTCAATATTTGGGTACCTACTACCCATATGAGAGATCTAAGTGGAGTTCCTGGCTCCTGACTTCTCCCTTGCCTTGTGTTGACTTTTGTGGTCATTTCGAGAGTGAGTCAGTGAATAAAAGATCTATGCCTTCTTTCTGTCATTCTGCCTTTGAAATAAATAACTCCATCTCTAAATAAATGAAAAATTAAAAGTCCTAATGTTTGTATCAATATCTGAAGAATGAGAAGAGTTAAATAACCAGAAAAGGTTCCAGATGGTGAGAGAAACACATGGGAGACCTTGAAAATTGAACTAATTAATTCATTAGAATATTTGAAAGATATTCTGTACACCCATATCATAAACAGCAAGGGGAAAGTGTTGAGAGAGTAACACTGAAAGATAAGCCTGGAAAATGGTATTCAAGGTTATCTTAGGCAGTGTTAGTGATTTTATATTTTAATCTTATGTACTCTGGATAGGGAGTTTTTTTGTTTGTTCATTTGTTTTCCCTAACAGGTATGGAATTAATCAAATGTTTTTTTTTTTCTCCTTAAATTTCATTCGATATGCCTATGGGGCATTCAAATGGCAATATCAGGTAAGTCAGAAGATTGACTCTGAAGATATTTATTGGGGAGTTAGATGCATACAGACAATACCTAAAGCTGTAGAAACGGATGTAGGAAGAGAAATGAGAGTGAGCTAGTTATTCACTAATCATTGATTCCAAAGGCTAGTGTTTTTCTTACGCTTCCTCCTCCCTCCATCTATCCGGTTCATTCACAGTTATTTGCAATACATTTCTCCTTAAAATTGTGTCCTCCTTTAGGTCCGGCATAGTGATGTAGTGAGTTAATTTTTCACCTGTCAGCACTGGCATTCCATATAGGATGCTGGCTTGTGTCCTAGCTGCTCCACTTTGGGTCCAACTCCCTACTTATGACCTAGGAAGTCAGTGTAAGATGGCCCAAGTGCTTGGGCTCATGCACCCATGTGAGAGATCCAAAAGGAGCTCCGACTCCCTGCTTCAAATCAGCTCAGCTTCAGTTGTTTTGTGGCCATTGGGAGAGTGACGGAGAAGATGAAAGGCCTCTCTCTCTCTCTCTCTGTCTTTCCTTCTCTTTGTGTAAAATCTGCTTTTTCAGTAAAAGTAAATATGCCTTAAACTTTTTACTCCCTTAGATGTTGCAGGAGTGCACTTTTCAACATTTGTTGTTTCCTTTTTCTACCCTTTATAGCCTCAAAGATCTCCATTAGTTTTCTCCCCCTCAATCTCTACATTCTGCCACGTGTGGAAAATATTTCAAAAAGCTTATGCAATCTAATCAGGAAGCAGATTCACTTTGGTGCAAAAAATTGAAATACATGAATATGAGGGGCCCTTTAAAAGGTCATGAAACTGTATTTTATGGAATCATACACATATTTTAATTTTTGGCATCAAAATATTTTTTATTTAATTCCATTTTCCATGTGCCTTTTGAAGAAGCCCTGTCATTCCCTCTTTCCAGAAAATCACCCCTTGCATTGCTTTGAATAAGAATTGCGACTATAGTAGAAATATTTGGAAATCAAACTGATCAAGCAAGATACAGAATTTTTCCTCTCTCCAGTAATAACCCACCTTCAAAATCAAGGAAAGGCTTTCTTGCATGGCAGAATGTACAAGTCAAGTTTCACTCCATTTTAACTTTTAATATTCGTCTAGGTATTATCTTTATCTGCACTTGAAAATGCAGCAATAGGGCTTGGTGACATAGGCTAGGGGCTAAATCCTTGCATTGAATGTGTCGGGATCCCAAATGGGTCCCAGTTCTAATCCCAACAACCCATTTCCCATCCGGCTCCCTGCTTGTGGCCTGGAAAGCAGTCAAGGACAGTCCAAAGCCTTGGGACCCTGCTGGCACGTGGAGACCCAGAAGGTCCTGGCTCCTAGCTCCTGGCTTCAGATTGGCTCAGCTCCAGCCATTGCTGTCACTCTCCTGGGGAATGTATTAGTGAATGGAAGATCTTGCTCTCTTTGTCTCCAGTTCTCTGTATACCTGACTTTGCAGTAAAGATAAATATAAAACTTAAAAAAATAAATGCAGCTACAGTCACTTCTATGCTGGATTTCACTGGATAATGAAAGAGACAGTGGAGGGGGTAGGTCTACTATCTTAGAAGCCGTGGCATGGACACCATTCATATCATTATCTCTGTCATTTTCTTGATAAAAAATTTAGTCATGTTGTCACACTTAGCAAGTGACAATGTGAAATCTATTTTAGCAATGCTTTTGCATTACTTCTACTGCTTCTGTAATTAGTTACCAAAAAGTTGTTGGCTTAAAACAAGACAAATTTTTCTTTACTGTTTCTGGAAGGAAGAAGTCCAAAATATGTTTCAGTGGACTCAACTTAATATGTTGGTAAGGTTTCATTCATTTTGCAGGCAAACAAAAAGAATCCATTTCCCTGCCTTTTTTTCCCTAGCTCCTAGATACTATCTTGACATGTGGACATCCCTTCAACCTGGCAGTGTAGAAGTTACAAATTCCTGTGACTGACTTCTTTTCCTCCCTCTTTCACCTGAAGTTGGCCTGCAATGACCCTGTGCTCAATCATATTATTCAATATAATCTTTCTATTTTTAAAATCATCTAAATTGGCAATTTGAATAGAAACCTTAATTCCATCTTGATATAAAACCTTAAGACTCATAAATTTTGCAGAATAAGATGAGAACATCTTTGGGTGTCATTATACTCCTTACCAAATCAGCCACATATACGACAGGTTACCATTCTTATTTTTATGGAGGAAAAAATGAATAGTGTCTAGCAGCCTTCGCCACACTTCTGTGGCTTTCCAATTCAGGCACAGGATATTTTTATGTCTCAATCAAAAGAGGTGTGGTGGAAGTATCCTACTTTTTCACAGTTTTGCACTGATTACTTCTTAAAGTACCTGTCGAATACTGCCACAATAATAGTTCAAGTCTAATCCCATGTATAAATCAGAATTGTTTCATAGTTTTATTTCAATAACATCATTTTCTAGTTATAACTGCAGGTCTTGATGTCCTTTTTAGAAAAGGCATAGTTTGATACATCTCTTTATTTGGCATGATTTGCTTTTATTCTACTCCTTGTTCATTGTTCACTTCTATAACTTTTGCTCTGTTGCACATCTGTACACTTTGATTTAAATACCCACTTTGACATTCATTCCACTATTTTCTGCATTGAGACCTAATTTTTAAACAATTTTGTCAATGGCTTTCCCTGATTTTTATTGGGTTAACTCTGTCATCTTCCTACCTAGTACCTGTCCATTTTCTGCCTTATTATGTCCCAGGCACTCTTCTTGGATTACTCAACTTCTAATATTATGATTCAACTCTGCTACTGTAAATTTCTGGTAAAAGTTTTATACTTCCCCCATACAGATAATTTTTGGTGTCTTTGTTTATAAATATCGACTTGCTTGGGGCTGGCATGTTGGCTCAAATGGCTAATCCTCCACCCACAAGTACCAGCATCCTATATGGGTGTCAGCAGTTTGTGCCCCTGCTGTTCCACTTCCCACGCAACACCTTGTTTGTGGCCTAGGGAAGCAATGGAAGAAGCATCAAGTATTCAGATTCCTGAACCCACATGGGAGGGTCCAGAAATGCATTTCCTGCTCTTTCTATAAGAAAGAGCATTGCATTTGTTTGATCATTCTAAAAGGATCATGTTTATCATTTACCTTCTCCTAATAAAATATAAGTCTCATGTGGGCACATATTTGGACCAGTGTAGTTCCAGTCATTGGAGTCATTTGGGGAGTGAAACAAGATGGAAGACTTTTCTCTGTCTTTCCTTTCCATAAATATGCCTTTCCAATGAAAAAGAATATATTTATAAAAACAAACAAAAATAAAAGTAAAAATAAATATTTACTTTATTGAAATGCCCTCACTTCTTTATCATTCTAGATCTTATTTCCTAAAGGGGCTTGACATTATGTCATGGTATGTAAAGCCACTATTTGCAGTGTGGGCATTCCTTTTGGGTATCAGAGTCCTGGCTGCTCCACTTTCCTCCTAATGTACCTGAGAAAAGCAGCAGAGGACAGCCCAAGTTCTTGGGCCCTTGCATCCACCTGGAACACCCTGATGAAGGTCCTGGTACCCGGCTTTGTATTGGCCCATCTCCACCCATTGCAACCATCTGGTGAGCAAACTAGTGGATACTTTTCTCTCTCCCTCTCTTTCTCTGTAAATCTGCCTTTCAAATAAATAAATATATCTTTGAAAACAAAGTATTTCCTCAAGACTCTGTTCAACCACAACTATTTTTAAGGTCAAATCTTCTTTTACCACTCCAGCCTAGTAAATCCCTCATTTCTTGGCTCTTGCCCTTTGTATTATATTGGACATCTATACGTGATTTGTAAATAAGAGTTTGATTCTCCAAATATATAGCAAAATTCTTCAGGGTAAAGGTCATGTCTGGTATTAAATCGTTTGCTTGTTTGCTTACTTTCCAGTGCCCTGCATAGTGCAAAAAACAAAGCCACAAGAAATCTTTATTTGCTGACATGGTCACCAGCATTTCTTTTCTTTTTGATGATGATGGCCTCGGATTGCTCATGGGTAATAAATGATAGAGAGCAAGACATGGCTAGATAATTAAATGCAAAGGGGTGAGGCAGCACCCATCCCCTGACAAAGAACAATGCAGGGTAACCATTATATTGAAAATTTTTGCATGTGGTGATTAAATTCTCACTGACATTAGCATGTGGGAACCTGTTGAAATGATTTGTAAGTCATTTAGGGTTGTACAAACAGCTTTATCTCTCAATTCTGCATGATGAAATGGCAAGGAATTATTTATTATGTCTCTCTACCAGTGGCATATGGAATTTTTAGAAGATTTATTTTAACTTTGGGTTTCTTTTGAGATTAGGAAACTGGCAAGAAAAAGAATGAAATCGCCTTTGTCTCCTCAGGCCAACAATATTATAAGCTCTCCCATGCTATTTTGTCAAGGATCTTCTTATCCATGCAAAGGAAGTGCTTTCTTTTTATTGTAATGTAGTTGTAAAATTCAAACAGCCATCATAATTTCATTAAATCATGCTGAACTTCATAGAAATGCTGAAAAGGATCCATAATATGCAATATTTGTTCTGCAAACTGACTGAATATTTATAATATTTAGTCTATACCTTGCTATTTATTCTAAAAAATGACATATTTGTTTTTGTTTTCTTAGTAGAGCATAAGGCAAATTATATTAATTAGGCTATTTACATGATTTCCTAACTTAGAGCAGTGAAACTTGCCTTTAGCTAGCAAATAATTGGAATTACAATTGCTAGAGATATCACAAGTTTGTTAATTATATCAGGCTTCATCAAACTCTGATAGGTCGCTAAATGGTCTTTTTTATCTCCTTCCCCTTTCTTTCCTTTATTTTCTGTATCTTAACCCTATTCC
This sequence comes from Ochotona princeps, assembly GCF_030435755.1. Taxonomy (NCBI): domain Eukaryota; kingdom Metazoa; phylum Chordata; class Mammalia; order Lagomorpha; family Ochotonidae; genus Ochotona; species Ochotona princeps. The sequence goes on along the minus strand of NC_080865.1, from coordinate 63,599,899 downwards.
TTTTTTCCAATATATAATGAAGTTGCCATTAACTGGATATACAAAACTTGATCATCTGAACTACAATTCCTACCTAAAATTAGAGAAACAATAATCTTTTCAAAATGGACAGTTTGCTTTTGTCGTTCTTTCCTTTTGAAAAATAAAAAGGGTCTAAAAGTCGAGAGAAGATCAGACTCTCTCTGTTTTTTTCTTTTTATTCAATCTAATGGATCTTTTAGAAAGACACATTAAATTCAGTAGTCAAGATGATGAACTCTGACAAATTTAGACTAGAGCCTGTGAAAAATCTATTTTAGATTTCACTATGAAGAGGAAATAGAGGCAGGCATTTGGTGAAGCAGCAGAAACACTCTTTTGGATTCTTGCGTCACATATGAGAGTGGTAGGTTCAGGTCCTAGGTCCAACTTCAATCCCAGCTTTCTCTTAATGTGCACTTGAGATACGGCAGGTATCAGCTTAAGTACTTAGGTTTCTGCCACTCACATTAAAGACCATGATTGAATTGTAGGCTTCTGAAGCAACCATTTGAGGATTGAGCAAGCAGATAGAAGATGTCTTCTTGTGTTTCAAATCAATATTTTTTAGAAAGATGGAATTCAATATTTTCTATGCCTTTTCACATTTGACAGAAGGCAGTTTAGAAGTTGTAGGGACAATAGAAAAACGTATCTCAAAACGAATCATTAAAGAATGATTGAAAACATAAGCACAACATATTATGTGATCATTTCGCCATGGCTTCAAAGCCTACTCATTCATCCTAGAAGAACAACTGCCCTGACTGCGTTATATGGACCATGGTGACCTAGTATACCACTCCTGAAACACAATCCTAAAGCTAAGTGGAAAATAATGTTGTGGAAATAGTGACACTTACACTGCACTCTGTTCAGTCACACTGTGTTACTAAATTAGAAACTTTAAGGAATGCTACAATGAAGACATCTGTTTTGTTTTAATAAACGAAATACAGTGTAGCTTATTAGCAAAATATACAAGATAATTGCAAAGTTCCTGCTTTGTGATAGCCTTTTCTAGATAAAGATGTGTGGGCATACTCTAAAATCTTGCTGATATGTACTTGGACATTGCTGTAATGCACCTGGTTTGGATAGCAGTCTTTAACGATAGCATATGCTGCAGCCAATGAATTAACATTGACTAATCTAGCATTTTAAAAATGTGTTGCCACTCAGGTATTGCATTTTATGTACAACCTATTGGCATTTAATAAATTTATTGCAGGAAATAGTGTTTTAAGCTAATGTTCAAAGTGTGTACTTGTCCTGAGACTGATGATCATCTAGCCAGCCCTATCACTCCGGTCTGATCTTTTGACATTTTCGCTCCTGCTCCAATTCTTTTCACAGCCCTAGAAGGAGCCACTTTCTCTCACCTTCATGTAGTGGAGGAACTCCTCGCTGAGGAAATGCCCTTTCTTTGGAAGCTCTTCCGATTCCTGATGATTTTAAGATTGTCACAGGTTCCTTTTAGACACTTTTCTCTTTTAATTTGTTTTCCCTGGGCACATTCAATTTTCTCATGTTCTTGTTTGTCAGTAAGCCAAGTTCATTGCTATGTCCTCAGGCATCAGTGTAGTACAGCAGGCTTGTACTGGCTCACCAGAGTCTGTTGTTAACACTTCCAGGAATTTCGTGTAGCAACTGATGTCCCCTTGGGAATGTGAAGTCAGCCACGGTAGGAATATTTTCTACTCCAGAAACTAGCAAGCACAACAAAGCAGGTTAGTTTGAACTGGGTGTTAAATATTCACTAAAACCCCAGTAGCTGAGTGCCTAGCACAGTACCTAGGACCCAGTTCATGGCAGGCACTAAGGTAGTCATTTCCTGAGTGTATGAAGAAACTACTCCTATTTCTTAAATATTTTATATAGCCTCAATTTTGGCACTTCTTAAACTCAAGGAACAATCCTGTTCACATTGCAAACATCTTTCTCCTGTCTTTTTACAAAAATCTATTTTGCCTGAAGGAAGGGACTCTGTCATTTATTTCTACATATCTTACAGTGCCTCACCGAGAGTAAGCACATCATAATTTTTAAATGACAGCTATATCTGTGAATTGAGCTTACACTGTCACACCTCCTTTATTCAGTCAATCATTCTTCTTTCACTCTGATGGTGGTAGCAGTCATTGAGCCCACTGTTTTTTTCTAAAACATACCTTAGTATAGACTTACCATGGTGTACAGATAAAAACTGATTAGTATTTCTGGAGGCCAGATTTTTCTCCTCAGATTTTTTTAGATGAGAAGGGGACAGAAGTTATACAAAAATTGCTCTGACAGTGAATAGAGAATTCCTGATTGACTCATCTAATTACATTACCATCCCAGGTCAGGTTTCCCAGGAACCAACCTGGAAGCCAAGATTTCTGTACAAGGTGATTTGTTAAGGTTGTGTTTCCAAGAGAACCTGGCAGAGAGAAGAAGGAAAGGACAGGGATGCGAAGTCAATGAAGTGCATGATCTGAGGTTGAAGTTCTCTCACCACCCATGCTTCAGTTGGGTTCCGCAGAGGGCTCTTAGGGCCATATATGTCACAGTTGACCTATTCTGAGGTCAGGATACTGAACTTGCATACTGCTGAGCCCAAGGAGTTCATTAACTAGGAAAAAAATCCTCAGGAGAGGGGCGCATAGATTATTGCAAGAACAATCTGAGTCAATCTTGAAGGGGTACTATTGAGTTAAAAAATGGGATTACAAATTTTGAGTTACGCCATTTTGCCCTTTTGGACATGATTTAGTTCTACTGTTAATCACCTCTTAGACCTGGTGAAATAAATTCAATGTGGGGTCTCAGTTTCCTCAGTTATATGCAGAGATAAGGAGGGACCAGACCAGCTATAAAGGGCATGTTTGGCAGTTCGAACATCAGCCTCAGGCATCATTCCCTCCAATAAGTTTACAAAATGTTTTTGTAGGTTATATAAAGAGAAAAATCAAATCTAAGCTCAAACATGTTGTGCAAAAACAAGGTTAATCAATGTGTAGTCATTGTACGATTTCTCAGCGTCTCTAAACTGTTGATAAGTTGGCCTACATGTTTCTAACAACCCTTTACATCATATATCCTAGTTATTGATATCTGTCATACGTCGGATATTTTGGTCTACTTGCAAGCTAACAATTCTAGCAAAATACACAGACTCTTGTTGCAGAGACAAACGCCCATTTATTATTCACAGCAGTAGCAGTATTAGACTATCAGACTTTGTACAAGTTCCCTGAGCGCTTCTCGGGTGACGTCTGCATAGGCAGTGGAGTCTCATAATAGCAGAGAAGCTCTGAGCTTAAGGAAACCAAATAGTTATAATGGGCCGTAAGCACTACTGCCCATTATAAACAATTGTCTCCTGGAGGGAGACATTATTTTCAGTGTACTTACAGAAATAACATTGCCCTTTGTTTCAGCAGGAGCATTCACTGTTGCAAAGCTGTTCTTTATCCACATCTGCTTTGAAAGATCATTTCACACAAAGGCAGCCAATGTCTTTGCTCACTCAGTAGGTACAAACTCTTGATCCCAAAGGAAAACTGTGTCCTTGCATTGTTCTTGGGTATATTTCAATGAATGTTTCTTTTCAAGAAAAGATTTGAGATTAGTGCACAAAAATGGATATGCATTTTCCTGAAACTTGAACCAATGGAACATTTTGGATTAGATCATATCTTTAAAAACAGTGAGAGCTGTTCAACCAGATCAGTAGCCACTTGGGTTCATGATACATATCTCATCAAACTTGTCTTTCCTTGCATCTGTCCCATTTTCTTCTTTATTTCTTCAAATATTCTCCTAGCCCTCCTTCTTTACAATTCCCTTTGCAATCCTAGTAGTTACTAGGATTAGGCATTCTATTTCCAATCATTCTGTGACCACACAATTTTTTAAATAAAATATAGTAAAAGTTGTGAATAACAGATATTATTCATCAACTTCCATGTAAATCCATCCAAGTTATTTCTTCATCTATAGAAAGTCTCTCACCTTGGACCATCTTCAGAGAGAATATAATCAAGCCAGGCAGATAAGTGTACCCTCTCAGGCCCAGGACAAATCATATTTGTAATAAAAATTGAAAATATGACCCATAGTTTAGGTACAGTGCCTCTCTAGGCTGCTCAAATGCAACATTTTCGAGTCACGGGTATGCAGCAAGCTACAAACATCCTAGTGTGCTAGAAATATTCAGTAAGTTGCCCTTAATCTGTTTTTCTTACTTGACAAGATAAGCACCACAGGTATTTTATAAAAGTAGAAAATGTACACATTATACAGACATGAAATAAAACACTTGCAACATTTATTTCTACTCTGATTCATAGTAGATTCATGTCCAACTAGGCTACCAAAATTGGTTCATTGAATTGATTAGTGTGAGGATCTACATCAAACATTACTTTTCTTTGAATTTCAAGTAACATGGACAAAATCCATACCCTAGGAAAAATTAATAGTCATAGAATTTTCAGATCATTGCAATAGGTCTCAAACTTGAATCTTTTAGTTAAGTTATCCTGGCACTTCCAACTATAAACAACACAGGTTCTTCACCTTATTCCTTTGAAATAAAACAGAAATATATTCTCTAAAGTTTTAAGGTAATCATGCCATATGATTCAAACATTGTCTCTGCTTTCCAAGCAGAAGATACACATGTGAATAATTTTCCATCTATGAGCACCAGAAAGTGAAAATAACTATTATAATTAAGCTGTGCAATCATTTTCACAGCCTTTTCCTCCCACATCAATGAAACTCACAAAATTAACCTTGGCCCATACAACAAAATCAATAGCTTTCACTAATTAACAAAGGATAGATAAAGAATGTCTCCAGCAGGATGCTAGATCTCATACTTCCTCTAGGTCAGCAACCCATTCCTAGAGGAAATCTCAGATTCACACACTTGAAAATATTTGCCTTCAATTGTATGTTAGGAGCTATAATGATCAGAATAATAGAATACGATAACTCAACATGGCTTATTTTCTATCTGGAGTAAGTATCCCTAGGAATCAGTTTTATTAATGAGACCAAATTACAAGCAGCCCTGTTTGCCTGTCCTGCTGTAATAAATTTAAACAAATACCCAAAAATAGTCCTTGGTAATTATGTTTTATAGGTATGTGCTCCATGTCATTTTTCAAGTTGCTTGCAGGTGTTATGTGCCCAGTAGGTACTCAATAAATATTAATTGATGTTGATCTAACAGTTTTTTTCTGGAAACAGTCAATTTTCTATATTCACGCATCCTTTCTTTTCTTTTCTGTTTCCCTGATTTCAAGACCCTAATCAAAGACTTCCTCACCTTTTCATACTTGCAAAAGCATGTATTTTAAAAATTGTTGATCTCCTGTTTTATAACAGAAACAACCACTTTTTAAATGCTTTCTTTGAGCATAGTATGATAGTGCAGTGGCTAAATCCTCACCTTGCAAGTGCCATGATCCCATATGGGTCCTGGTTTGTGTCCCAGCTGCTCCACTTCCTATCCAGTTCCCTTCTTGTGACCTAGGAAGGCAGCAGAGGCTGTCTGAAAGTGTTGGGGCCCTGCTCCAGTCTGGGAGACCCTGGAGAAATTCCTGTCTCTTGGCTTCAGATTGGCTCAGCTCCAACTGCTATGGCCAATTGGGGAGTGAAATAGCCGACAGAAGATCTTTCTCTCCTTCTCCGTAAGTTTGCATTTCCAATAATAATGAACAAATAAATCTTTAAAAAATGCTTTCTTTGCCACATTTAGCATTTTCTTCTTAAACGCACACGCACACACACACACACACACAGAGAACACCATTTAAAATCATATACTGCATTTTTGGTAAAAAGTGTCACTTATAATGAAATCAACCACAAAAGAGAAATTCCTCTTTAAGGAAGACCAAAGCTGTTATTAGGATAGTTGGCTGCTCATTTGAGGCACAAAATACATTGAGGGCCTCATTTTTTTTTTTTTTTGAATGAATGAAGAGAATCTGCTATCACAGAGCAAAAGCACATAAATTTGTGTGTAATATGGGGTTGGTTTCCCCAATTAGCCAGTTTCTATTTACTAGCAGGAAAAAATGGTTCACAGGAGATACAAACACAGGTTTGTTTCTGGTCAGGAAAGGAAACCAGGTCTGGTGACATGTGCAAACACTGACTCATCATGATAGAAAATCTTGGACAGTGACAAGAACAGAACTGCAGTGGGTACCATCAACAGGAGGAGTGTTTACGGAACGGAAGGACAAAAAAAAAAATTCTCTGTTAACTCCAGAATTTCTACTAGGAATAGCCATAATCCTAATTTTAAACAAAACACAATTAGGTTGCCCAACAAGGTTACCTAGCAAGAGTTGTCAACCTTTTCTGCACGTTAGCATCATCTAGAGAGTGTGCATTGGCATTACCTGGGACATTTACATATTTAATTAGCATGTCCAGACCATTCTGATTTGGGTTTGCACACTTTGATGAAAGGAACGCGTGAGTCTAATAATAATGATCAAAGTCAGATCTATAAGCAGAAGATAAATTGGGAATGTGCAATCTCAACTATATTGCTTTGCTACTTAAGATGAAGACCTCAGGCCAATAGCTTGCTTGAAATGAAGAATTCTTATGTAAAAAAAAAAAAAGAAAAGAAAAGAAATGAAGAATCCTACGCAACTACCCTAGTCTTACAGAATCTGAGTGTGAATATTAACCAGATTCCCAAGATGATTCAAATGCGCATTAAAATATGAGAGGTATTGGCCTACAGGATTCTCCAAACTTTCTTTGTAGCTTGACTACTCCTTAATTACACGGGAAATCACTACATGAGTGACATTATGATTTGAAGAGGCTCTTAAACTAATGTAGTTGTTTATAGTTAAAGATCACAATCATCAGTTGCTGGTGTTAGGAAGGTGAAGGTTTGACCCAATTATGAGCCTAGTGGGACATGCTTTGGTCCCTGGGGATGTACTCTTGGAAGGTAGGGCTCATGAGAGTTTGAAAAGCTAGATTTGCCTTAGCCTATTGGCTTCCTAATTCACCACTTGGCTGTTCCTCTAGATGTGTTCCTTCATTGCTATCACATGGTCTTATCATATGCTTAACTAGCAAAGCTGCCCAGCCTTGGCCTGTGAACCACCCAAACTGAAAACTAAAATGAACCTCTGTCTTCTTAAGTAGCTAGTGCCAGATATATCACCATAGTGATGAAAAGCTGAAAAACATAAGCAGTTCTCGGATTTTGTATTATTGCATGATAGGTAATGATATTTTAATTAATGTACTATTTTAAAAGAACATATCCCAAGTAATTTTCTTTTGCCTCTTGAAATGTTGGAGAAAGACCTTTTGTTAAATTATGGAGTGTAGATCTTTCCCTTTTGCTTGATTTTTTCTCTGCACCTTTGTCACATGTGCATTCTTATTCTCATAGTAAGCCTATAGGAATGAATTTGACAGCATCTGTGATGCAATTTTGTCAATACAATGAGTTGAATCGACTACCATATCATTAATAACTGTTGCTAATCTCATGATCATGTCCTTAATTAGGCTAAATGACGATGATGTCAAATTTAGACAGATTTGAATGTTTCATTTAAACGTTTGTAATACTGTTGATTCAGAAAGCTACACCTGCTCAGAATTCAAAGGATATTTAGCAATTCCTTTATCGTTGCTCACTGGAAAAGTGCACTGCAATTTTACCTAGCTTGTTAAACTGTAGCAAATCTTCCAGCTATGGCCTGACTCTTCTTAAGCATAAAAATTGCTGGCATCATATCTTAAAATAAGCATCTATGGTGATTCTGACAAAAGTGTTCTCTTGATGATAATTTGAGACAACATGGTCCAGAGCAGCCACTAAGAAAGAGGAAGAAGAGTAAATGTTTATTGTACTTTTATTATGTGCCATGGCTGTGAGGGTAGTTGCCTTTCTGCACATCATCTCATACATTCTACTCTAGAGCAATTTAATTGCACATATGAGAAGAACAAAACTCAGAGTAGTAAATAATATTCTCTACATCACATAACCTCCATATGATGCATATAACAACAGAATCCAGAAATAGTGAGATTACATATGTCGGAGTCAGACTGCTTAACATAGAAGCCTAGTTCCACTACTTCCTTTGTGGCCTTGGAAAATTGCTTAAGCACTCTATAACTCAGTTTCCACTTTTATGACATGGAGATAGTATTAGAACATGCTTAACAGTTAATGCGGGATTAACTGAGGTAGACTGTGAGAAATGCTCAAAGGAGCAACCGGCATAGAGCTGCTGCCCAGCAAATGACAGCTGCTGTGATTTCATTAACATCATTAGAACTTTTGTCATCAATACCTTAATTATTATTTTGTTGAAAAGAACTTGTCTGCCATATCATACTGCCTCCGTAAACTTGTGGGTGTAATACATATCATTACTCTATGGATAGAAGAAAATAAATATTATATAATAGTGTATTCAGCACCTTGAATTAGTCAGTCACTGAATCCTCCCCACTGTTCAATCTCTCACTTTTCATGTATTCCTTTCCTTTCACACTCACAGTTCTGTGGGCTTCAACTAGGACCTCACTGAAAACACTCCTCCAGGATGTAAGAAGATGTAATTATGAAAAATATTTTCTTTGAGCAACAACCGAACCACTGATTAAAACTTTTAAAGCAACAAGAAGAACCTTGGTAAACAATGGCTTAGAGTCCATATTGCAGTTTAGACGGGTAATACTGCCATTTAAATGTGCTAGGAAAGTGTTTGTGTTAAGATACTAATTTAAAGTCATAAAAATTCACCTTGACTTTAAATTGATCTCTTCATAAGAGATACTTCATGTCCTTCCCCGTCAGAAGAACATGCAGCATTTAGGTGAGGAGCATGGCTTTGAGAGAAAGAGCCAATGTTTGACTCTGACACCTAAGATTATTGTATTTTAGCGGAAATCATTTTGCTTGTCTGTGTTTCAACTTCCATAGAGGCAAAACAAAGGTAGCAAGAATATTAAACTCCAAAGGCTGTTATAAGATTTAGATGAAATATTGTCAATGAAGTTCCTGGCATTGTATCTGGTGCCAAATGCTAAGAAAGTATATACCAATATAGTAGTAATTATTTTTCCATCGTATTTCCTTTCTTTGAAGTTCTCAGTACTCCTTTAAAACCTTCTCATAGCCTCTTGGCTCTGGTTATGACACCTCGCTACATTACACCTGTTTATTTATAAAGGACTCAAGTACTCACTCTGGATTTCCCTGAGTCTTAGGCGAGCTCAACTAGTAGGACTTAGAGATGCTGGGTTCTGAAATAGAAACCTGAAGACATTTTTTAAACAATAAATATTGATTCACATATCTTAGAATATAAAGTAGGATTATAGTGTACTTCTTAAGATTTAATAAGAGACATTTAACACATTTTAAATTATTAAATTATTTGATATTCTTTCCTTTGGGAAATTAAAGCCAAAAAATGACACACTTGTTCAACCACCCACACATTTTATCCTCATTAAATGGAGAATACCGTATTCCAAGCATGAATCTTCCTGGAATGAGACTTTTTGGAAGCTGTGACCTTTCCTTCTGTTATCATTGCAAGAAAAATCAATGTATTTTCTACTTTAATGCAAGCATGCTGGGGAGAAATCATCCACTCGGATATTCCGGTGCAATTATTTCATTATTAGAAGTAAAACCTAAATATAGGGTTTTGCTAGTTTAAATAATTAAAGCTTAAGAACTCACTACTGAAAAAGCCCAGAGAGCCAAATTCATATGTGATTACTGCAAATATAATGTTTCTACACCTTTAGGAGTTTTATTTAAAAACAGATTTCCCAGTTATGGCACATAATTCAGGATATTTTCTCTTCAAGCCCCTCAGTGCAAAAAGAAACAGAGCTCAATGATCTAGTTTCTCAACTCTTTGGAGAAGGCAAAAGGCAAATCTATCTGGAGCAAGGAAAAAAAACTAGCTAGCAAAACTTGAAGAGTACATTCCAATGAATTTGGAAACTTAAAAGTACCTTCTCCTGGTAAAACACAAATCTGTGGTAAAACACAAACACATGAAAACATAGACACACCTGGTTAAATACACACACACACACATAACTTGCTAAAAAAAAGAGTCCTCAAATTGACACAGATAGGAACAGAAACTGAGTAGTTTAACATCTAAATCACACCTAAGCATAGGTCAGAGTACAAAATGTAGAGAGAATATTGCCCTGAGAATATCCAAGGAAAAGCTAGTCTTCAAAGTACACAAATTTTTTTTTCGGTGAATAAAAGACATTTAGTCTTGGAGCATGTAGGTGTTTACTAAAATCTCTTTTCTGTCTATTTGAAATTTTCCTTAGAGTTTTCAAAATAAACACGCATAAAAAAAGAATGGTGGGGCTGGCATTGTGGCAAGTTAAGCTGCCATCTGCAGTGGTAGTATTCCATAAAGGTGCTGGTTTGAGTTATGGAGTTACGGCTGCTCCATCTGCTCCATCTCTTTGCTAATGCACTTGGGAAAGCAGCAAAGGGTAGCTCAGTTGTCTGAGACCCTGCCACCTGGATACAAATTCTGTCCTGATTTTGGCTTAACCCAATACCAGCCATGATGGCCATTTGGGAGAATGAACCAGCAAATGGAAGACTTGTCTCTCTTTGCCTCTGCCTCTTCCTTTTTGTAACTCTGTTTTTAAAATAAGTGAATAGATAGTTTTGCAAAAAAAGAAAAGGGAATGGCACGAATCTCTTTTTAGCAATAATTGCATTACAGGAAACAAGAAAGACAATGGGATAGAGGGAAGACAGAAGAAAGTGAACATGAATCAAGTTTGAGATCAGACAATGTAAAATCTAAGGAGAGACTTTTGAACAACTAGTACAGTGATAAGCAGAAAAAAAAAGTTGCAAGGTCATTGCATGCCTCCCCCTTGCCAAAAATAAAAAAAAATAGAAATACTGAAATGTCCCTTGAGCCAATTCTTCTTTTGAATGAGACACCATTTCAAGTTTCTCTTATACACTGGCCACAAGAAAGTTGTGTCATTTTACATGTGCATATTATGTAGATTTCCATTCCTTAGTATTACATTACCACTAGGAGAAAAATGCTATCAGCATGCGAGAGGCCAGACCAGATAGAAAGCAGACAGAAGTTCTAAATATTCCAGTTTACTTTTTGGGCACAATCAAAATCATACAATCCTACCTAATCTTACAGATTCTCAAAGGAAGACAGACCCTTCAAAAGTATATAAATCACCATGCCCCTTGTTTCTCCTTCTCAAGGCCTAATTAAGTAGAAGGAGAGAACTTCTTCAATGCGATAATTTAGGGTTCTCTTCTACAAGCAACTAGAACTTGGGTTCTCATTTAGCCTCAAGTGAATGAAAAAAAATTTTTTTAAGCTCCACGACAGCAAGAATTCTGTAAATGTTCCGTGTCATATACTCTTAATGGATGAATACGCCTGCCAATCAACTTTTCTGTAAAACCACTGCTGTGTGGAGTGCAGTCCTTAACAACATGCCTGAAAATAATGGGCTGGGTTAATGTTGGTCATGCTGCACCTCAGCATTAAACGAAACCAGCCTCCAGAAAAATCTGCTTTTCAAATACTGTGTTTTGTTTTTGCTCAACAAAGCGAAACTATTCTGGGCTATTAGAAACTTTTATCAGAGAGTAAGAGTAGAGGTAGAGCATTTCAGAACTATAACAACTACAGAACTTTCAGTAAGGAATAGGTGTGAGTGCTAAGCTGGGTAACATACCTATATCCCAAGTCAGAGTGCATGAGCTCGATTCGCAGCTCCAGCTCCCAATTCAAGCTTCTTATGGATACATCCAGGGAAGCCGCAGTGACAGCTCAAGAGATTGGGACCCTGCTACTCGGATGGGAGACCTGGACTATTGCTGAGTTTGTGGTTCCTGACTTCAGCTGCAGCCCAGCCCCAGGGATTGTTGGCATCTTGGGAGTGAATGAGTGGATGACAACTCTGTCAGTTTGCCTATTTGTTTATTTCTGTCTCTCAAAGAAATAAACAAGCTTTAAAAGAAGATAGACTATAACTTAACAATATAAAAAACCTTAAAATATTAGCTTAACTCTTTTCAAACAGGAAGTAGAAATGGTATGCATGGAAGGCATATCCAAAATGTTGTAGCTACAACAAAATGAAATTCTCTGGGCAGCTGTTACATAACTTACCTAGAC